>NW_026902342.1:0-145487 GCF_033783945.1 Neopsephotus bourkii | reverse complement strand
ACTGACAGTCGAGGAGATGCACTGGAGGAGGGTAGAAAAGGATTTCTGTGTGGTTTTGAATGTCTTTCTTCCCCATTGGGTACTGGGATAAAACCGAGGTTTGTGAAGTGAGAAAATCAGTTTAAGAGAGGGAGAAATAACCCTCAATCAAATTTTGGAAAGAAGAAAAATGTGTAACTCAAAGATCATTGAAAAGAACTACATGAAGGCAAAAAGAGCCACTAAGCATACCTGGGTGCACTAGTGCAGGGTGAATAATGCAGCTTGAAGTCCCAGAAGCAGACAGCTGGGTACTGCACTTGCTCCATCAGCTTTGTCAGGAGACGCAGGCCAGCAGCACCTTGGGTGTTCAGGGGGGAAGAGGACCCCAGATCCCCCCTCCCACCAGCACTCAGGCTCTTTGCACCCGTACTTAAATTCACAGCAGAGCAGAGGCTCAGATATGACTTGTCCCCATTTACCACCAGGGCTTTGTTGACCAACAGACTGTCACAGCTTTATTTCACAGAACCCCAGCCTGGTTTGAGTTGGAAGGGACACTTAAAGCTCCTCCAGCTCCAACCCCAACCCCTTCCACTGGAGCAGCTTGCTCCAAGCCCCTGTGTCCAACCTGGCCTTGAGCACTGCCAGGGATGGGGCAGCCACAGCTTCTCTGGGCACCCTGTGCCAGCGCCTCAGCACCCTCACAGGGAAGAGCTTCTGCCTAAGAGCTCAGCTCAGTCTCGCTCGGGCAGGTTCAAGCCATTCCCCTTGGCCTGTCCCTACAGGCCCTTGCCCCAAGACCCTCTCCAGGTTTCCTGTAGGCCACATCAAACACTGGAAGCTTCTCTGAGGTCTCCAAGCAGCTCCTCTTCTCCAGGATGAACAGCCCCAGTGTTCTCAATACTGGCTCCATATGGGAGGTGCTCCAGCCCCTGAGCATCCTCGTTGCCTCTTCTTTAGAGGCTGTGGCAGCTCCATGTCCTCCTTTTGTTGCAGACACCAGAGCTGTGTAAAATCCTCTTGACCTTCTCTGACTTCATCATTGTGAAAATGCTTATCAAGGAGGCAATGGAGACAGTGGTCAGTGCCTTACCTCAAGGCTGAGCCTCCTTTTTGTGGGCACTGCCTTCATTTAGCACAATTTAGACACACAACACCACGGCGCTGTCTAAAACCTGCTATTAAGCTGACTCTTATTTGAATAAATTATTGAAGGCTCAGGCCATGCTTAAAACCACCTGAAGCTGTTTGTAGAGAATCATTCATTGTGCTGGTTCTCCACACCCTGCACTTGCTGTGTGATCTCCTTATCTGTAATAATGACCAACAGTGAGCAATAATGACCAATAATGGCCAGTAATTATCAATTCCATAATCACATATTCCACATATTCCTCCCTTACCTCCACAGTACTGAAGAGCTCCAAATGTGCTTTTAAACCCTGCAGAGACGTGGCAGCAGCTTTCGCTCCCACAGCCTCCTGAGAGCCCCCTTCACCTCCTTGTTCCTCAGGCTGTAGATGAGGGGGTTGAGGGTTGGGGTGAGGATGGAGTAACACACCGACACCAGCTTGCCCTGACCCCATGAGGATGCCTCGTGAGGCTGGACATAGGTGAAGACTCCGGGTGCGTAGAAGGTGGTGATGGCAGCCAAGTGGGAGGCGCAGGTAGAGAAGACCTTCATCCTCCTCGTGGCCAAAGGGATCTGCAGGACGGTGTGGAGGATGTAGGTGTAGGACACCAGGATCATCAGGAGAGAGACCACGGAGTTAAACACAGTGTTGTATAAAAGGAAGACCTCATTTGTGCTTGTGTCTGAGCAGGAGAGCTGCAGGAGGGTGGGCAGCTCACAGAAGAAGTGGTTGATGCTCCTGTTCTGACAGAAGGACAACCTCCCCGCCAGCGTGATGTGCACCAGGGAGGTGAGGAACCCCATGGTGTACACCAGCACCATCATGCCATAGCAACGTGCCCTGGTCATGGTAGTGGTGTAGAGCAGGGGCTTGCACACAGCCGTGTATCGGTCGTAAGCCATTACCCCAAGCAGGAAACACTCAGAGACAGCCAGAGCCATGAAAATAAACATCTGGGCAAAGCAACCCCAAAAGGAGATGTGGCTTCTCCCCATCAGGAAGGTCTCCAGAGCTTTGGGGATGAGAGCAGAGGAAAGGCAAAAATCCATGAAAGATAAGTGGGTCAGGAAGAAGTACATGGGGGTTTGGAGGTGGGGGTCGGTGTTGATCAGCAGGATCATCATCAGGTTCCCCACCACCATTAAAACATACAGGGATAAGAAGATAGTGAAGATAGTGGTTTGTAGCTCTGGGGCATCAGAGAAACCCAAGAGGATGAAGCTGGAGAGAAGTGTGAGGTTTCCTGTATCCGTCATTTCAACAAGTTGATGGACTTGGATTGAAATGAAATGAATACACGCCTAAGAGAGAAATAATGTGGAAGTTTAGTTGGAGTTTAATCCATAAAGTAAATGCAATAGAAAATGCTGTCTTTGTAATGGTGTATTTCTGTCTGTAGCCCAAGACCTAAAGCCAAAGAGGTGAAAGAGCTCATTACACAGCCTGAAATTAAAAGAGAATAATTCTACCATGATTGATATACACTGCACTAATGATATGCTGAGATACATCATGTCTATCCAAGTGTAAGACATACAATCCAATACATACATCCCCAAAATGTGGCAAACAGAAAAGATCTTTTATTTTCTTCACTGATTTCTGGGAATTTTAAGGGTTTTTTCTCTCTTTTTTTTGTATTTTTCAGACTGAATCAATGCTCTTCTGTGGCTTCTTTAGTTGTGGTCCATGCTTTTTACCAGAACACAAAGCCATCTACCTGAAATTTGTTTTAAGCTCTAAGTTAATCTGCTTCTGAGGAAACCCCCCCCTTCCGCACAATATTAAGGGAAAGCAGTGGTCTTGGCTCCAGCAGAGCTTTGCTGTGACTGCAGTGAGCGTTCTATGACCAACCCAAATATCCAGCTAAGGGTGTAAAATAATACCACATATAAACCAAAATTTTAAGGCTTTAGCTTGGATATTCTCATCTCCACCATTCAATTCCTCTGCAGACGAATGATTTAATGGAATATCAATCTATGAATGGCTACATAGCTCCTAAAATACCCCTAAATCTGTTGTAGATGGGATCAGGAATGTGGGATTTTGAAGCAAACCTACCCCCTACTAGAGCACTTGTCATCACATCACAGGCTATCATAGAATGGTTTGAGTTGAAGCGACCTTAAAAGTCATTTAGTCCCAACCTCCTGCCAAGAACCCCCACGCTGCATAAGGTTAAGGGAATACAATGGTCCTGGCTCAAGCAGAGCTCTGCTTTGATTGCAGTCAGCTTCCTATGACCAACCCAAATATCTGCATAAGGGTGTAAAACATGAAATATACCATATATAAACCAAAATTTTAAGGCTTTAGCTTGGATATTCTCATGCTAAAATATCGCTGAATCAGTTGCAGATGAGGTCAGGAACGTTGGTGCGTTTGAAGCAGATCTACCGTGTACGAGGGCACTTTTATTCACAACATGGGTTATCATAGGATGGTTCGGGCTGAAAGCAAATTAAAGCTCCGCCAGGCCCATCCCACTGCCATGGGCACCTTCCACTGGAGCAGATTGCTCCAAGCCCCTGTGTCCAACCTGGCCTTGAGCACTGCCAGGGATGGGGCAGCCACAGCTTCTCTGGGCACCCTTTGCCAGCGCCTCAGCACCCTCACAGGGAAAAACTTCTTCCTTCTCTCCAACCTGAATTTCCCTGTTTCACTTTAAACCCATCACCGCTTCCCCTATCTCTACAGCCCCTGATGAAGACTGAAATTAAACATGCCATCGAAAATGTGAGAGGTAGCATGCCCAGGGTCAAACTGAAACCATCACCCATCAAACCCTTTTGTACCTGCTTGGTTAAAGAGGAAGGTGGTGGTGGATGCAGTGCCTGCAGCTCCTTCTGGAGCCCATGCGATGGTTGAAGGAGAGATGCTTGGGAGCAGGATGCTCCAGGCTGGCTGGTGGAGGGGTTTTATCTCACAGGAGGCATTACCTCAGAGGCTTGTGTTGTGCAAACCGTTCTCCCAAAGGACCCTCCTCCATCGGATAATTAGTTTGACTTGATCAGCAAAATAACCTTTCAGTTCCTCTCTCCCCAAACTCCTTCTGGCTGCATCAACACCTCCAAGACCACTTCTCCTGCAGAGGCCTACCCAGGAAGACAGGCCCAGGACAGTTTCCTTTGTATTTCTCCATCTATCACACACCTCTTTCTTTCAGTGTTTCCCTGAGGAAGCCCTTTACATCCAGAGAGATCATCTAATATTGCATTGAAGGGAGCTGAAAACAAACACAACAAAGCATCCTCTGTGTGGATGGTTTGTGCTGGTCATGGGGAGTCCTTTCCATCAGATGCATTTATTTCCATACACTTTACTAGTGATTGTACAACAGTCTGCTCACAATCATTGTTCTACATGGCTGCTTTGAGGATATAACAGGATGAAGTCAGATTTCCCAGTCTTCGTCTGAAGAATCCTGAGTGCCGGTGTGTCCTGAAAGCTTCTCCTAGATGAAGAGATATTATAAAACCCTTAGGAGAAATATGAAATGATAACCTTGTCCCAGACATTTAGAAAACACAAAGGATGGGGCAAAGATGGGAGAAAACCGAGCTATGAAAGTGTGGGGAAGGACGAAATAGAAGTATACAGGTGGCTTTAGGTGTTTTCAATGTAAACCTTGTTTTCTGCTGGAAGGCACCAGACTGACAGTCGAGGAGATGCACTGGAGGAGGGTAGAAAAGTATTTCTGTGTGGTTTTGAATGTCTTTCTTCCCCATTGGGTACTGGGATAAAACCAAGGTTTGTGAAGTGAGAAAATCAGTATAAGAGAGGGAGAAATAACTCTCAATCAAATTTTGGAAAGAAGAAAAATGTGTAACTCAAAGATCATTGAAAAGAACTACATGAAGGCAAAAAGAGCCACTAAGCATACCTGGGTGCACTAGTGCAGGGTGAATAATGCAGCTTGAAGTCCCAGATGCAGACAGCTGGGTACTGCACTTGCTCCATCAGCTTTGTCAGGAGACGCAGGCCAGCAGCACCTTGGCTGTTCAGGGGGGAGGAGGACCCCAGATCCCCCCTCCCACCAACACTCAGGCTCTTTAAACCCCTACTTAAATTCACAGCAGAGCAGAGGCTCAGATATGACTTGTCCCCATTTACCACCAGGGCTTTGTTGACCAACAGACTGTCACAGCTTTATTTCACAGAACCCCAGCCTGGTTTGGGTTGGAAGGGACCTTAAAGCTCATCCGGTTCTAACCCCAACCCCTCCCACTGGAGCAGCTTGCTCCAAGCCCCTGTGTCCTTGAGCACTGCCAGGGATGGGGCAGCCACAGCTTCTCTGGGCACCCTGTGCCAGCGCCTCAGCACCCTCACAGGGAAGAGCTTCTGCCTAAGAGCTCAGCTCAGTCTCCCCTCGGGCAGGTTCAAGGCATTCCCCTTGGCCTGTCCCTACACATCCGTGTCCAAAGCCCTCCTATTGGTTCCTTGTAGCCCCCTTTAGACATCGGAAGCTGCTCTGAAGTCTCCACGCAGCTCCTCCTCTCCACGCTGAACAGCCCCAATGTTCTCAGCCTGACTCCACATGGGAGGTGCTCCAGCCCCTGACAACTCTCGTTGCCTCCTCTGGACTTGCTCCAGCAGCCCCATGTCCTCATTTTGTTGCAGACACCAGAGCTGTATAAAATCCTCTTGGCCTTCTCTGACTTCATCATTGTGAAAATGCTTATCAAGGAGGCAATGGAGACAGTGGTCAGTGCCTCACCTCAAGGCTGAGCCTCCTTTTTGTGGGCACTGCTTTCATTTAGTACAATTTAGACACAAAACACCACGGCGCTGTCTCAAACCTGCTATTAAGGAGCTGACTTATATTTGAATAAATTATTGAAGGCTCAGGCCATGCTTAAAACCACCTGAAGCTGTTTGAAGAGAATCATTCATTGTGCTGGTTCTCCACACCCTGCACTTGCTGTGTGATCTCCTTATCTGTAATAATGACCAACAGTGAGCAATAATGACCAGTAGTGGCCAGTAATCATCAGTTCCATAACCACATATTCCACATATTCCTTCGTTTCCTCCACAGTACTGAAGAGCTCCAAATGTGCTTTCAAACCCTGCAGAGATGTGGCAGCAGCTTTCGCTCCCACAGCCTCCTGAGAGCCCCCTTCACCTCCTTGTTCCTCAGGCTGTAGATGAGGGGGTTGAGGGTTGGGGTGAGGATGGAGTAACACACCGACACCAGCTTGGCCTGATCCCATGAGGATGCCTCATGAGGCTGGACATGGGTGAAGACCCCGGGTGCATAGAAGATGGTGATGGCAGCCAAGTGGGAGGTGAAGGTAGAGAAAACCTTCATCCTTCTCGTGGCCAAAGGGATCTGCAGGACGGTGTGGAGGATGTAGGTGTAGGACACCAGGATCATCAGGAGAGAGACCACGGAGTTAAACACAATGTTGTAAAAAAGCAAGACCTCATTTGTGCTTGTGTCTGAGCAGGAGAGCTGCAGGAGGGTGGGCAGCTCACAGAAGAAGTGGTTGATGCTCCTGTTCTGACAGAAGGACAACCTCCCCGCCAGCGTGATGTGCACCAGGGAGGTGAGGAACCCGATGGTGTACACCAGCACCATCATGCCATAGTAACGCGCCCTGGTCATGGTAGTGGTGTAGAGCAGGGGCTTGCACACAGCCATGTATCGGTCGTAAGCCATTACCCCAAGAAGGAAGCACTCACAGACAATGAGAGCCACAAAAATATACATCTGGGCAAAGCAACCCCAAAAGGAGATGTGGCTTCTCCCCATCAGGAAGGTCTCCAGAGCTTTTGGGATGAGAGCAGAGGAAAGGCAAAAATCCATGCAAGATAAGTGGGTCAGGAAGAAGTACATGGGGATGTGGAGGTGGGGGTCAGTGTTGATCAGCAGGATCATCATCAGGTTCCCCACCACCATTAAAACATACAGGGATAAGAAGATAGTGAAGATGCTGGTTTGTAGCTTTGGGGCATCAGAGAAACCCAAGAGGATGAAGCTGGAGAAAAGTGTGAGGTTTCCTGTATCCGTCATTTCAACAAGTTGATGGACTTGGATTGAACTGAAATGAATACACCCCTAAGAGAGAAATAATGTGGAAGTTTAGTTGGAGTTTAATCCATAAAGTAAATGCAATAGAAAATGCTGTCTTTGTAATGGTATATTTCTGTCTGTAGCCCAAGACCTAAAGCCAAAGAGGTGAAAGAGCTCATTACACAGCCTGAAATTAAAAGAGAGTAATTCTACCATGATTGATATACACTGCACTAATGATACGCTGAGATACATCATGTCTATCCAAGTGTAAGACATACAATCCAAGAAATACGTCCCCAAAATGTGGCAAACAGAAAAGATCTTTTATTTTCTTCACTGATTTCTGGGAATTTTTAGGATTTTTTTCTCTCTTTTTTTTTTTGTATTTTTCTGAGTGGATCAGTGCTCTTCTGTGGCTTCTTTAGTTGTGGTCCATGCTTTTTATCAGAACACAAAGCCATCTACCTGAAATTTGCTTTAAGCTCTAAGTTAATCTGCTTTTGAAGAACCCCCCCCCTTCCGCACAATATTAAGGGAAAGCAGTGGTCTTGCCTCCAGCAGAGCTTTGCTGTGATTGAAGTGAGCGTTCTATGACCAACACAAATATCCAGCTAAGGGTGTAAAATAATACCACATATAAACCAAAATTTTAAGGCTTTAGCTTGGATATTCTCATCTCCACCATTCAATTCCTCTGCAGACGAATGATTTAATGGAATATCAATCTATGAATGGCTACATAGCTCCTAAAATACCCCTAAATCTGTTGTAGATAGGATCAGGAATGTGGGATTTTGAAGCAAACCCACCCCCTACTAGAGCACTTGTCGTCACATCACAGGCTATCATAGAATGGTTTGAGTCGAAGGGACCTTAAAAGTCATTTAGTCCCAACCTCCTGCCAAGAACCCCCAAGCTGCATAAGGTTAAGGGAATACAGTGGTCCTGGCTCAAGCAGAGCTCTGCTTTGATTGCAGTCAGCTTCCTATGACCAACCCAAATATCTGCCTAAGGGTGTAAAACACGAAATATATCATATATAAACCAAAATTTTAAGGCTTTAGCTTGGATATTCTCATGCTAAAATATCTCTGAATCAGTTGCAGATGAGGTCAGGAACGTTGGTGCGTTTGAAGCAGATCTACCGTGTACTAGGGCACTTTTATTCACAACATGGGTTATCATAGGATGGTTCGGGCTGAAGGCAAATTAAAGCTCCGCCAGGCCCATCCCACTGCCATGGGCAGGGACACCTTCCACTGGAGCAGCTTGCTCCAAGCCCCTGTGTCCAACCTGGCCTTGAGTACTGCCAGGGATGGGGCAGCCACAGCTTCTCTGGGCACCCTGTGCCAGCGCCTCAGCACCCTCACAGGGAAAAACTTCTTCCTTATCTCCAACCTGAATTTCTCTGTTTCACTTTAAACCCATCACAGCTTCCCCTATCTCTACAGCCCCTGATGAAGACTGAAATTAAACATGCCATCGAAAATGTGAGAGGTAGCACACCCAGGGTCAAACTGAAACCATCACCCATCAAACCCTTTTGTACCTGCTTGGTTAAAGAGGAAGGTGGTGATGGATGCAGTGCCTGCAGCTCCTTCTGGAGCCCATGCGATGGTTGAAGGAGAGATGCTTGGGAGCAGGATGCTCCAGGCTGGCTGGTGGAGGGGTTTTATCTCACAGGAGGCATTACCTCAGAGGCTTGTGTTGTGCAAACCGTTCTCCCAAAGGACCCTCCTCCATCGGATAATTAGTTCAACTTGATCAGCAGAGGGAGATGTCAGTTCCTCTCTCCCAAACTCCTTCTGGCTGCATCAACACCTCCAAGACCACTTCTCCTGCAGAAACCTACCCAGGGAACCAGGCCCAGGACAGTTTCATTTGTATTTCTCCATCTATCACACACCTCTTTCTTTCAGTGTTTCCCTGAGGAAGCCCTTTACATCCAGAGAGATCATCTAATATTGCATTGAAGGGAGCTGAAAACAAACACAACAAAGCATCCTCTATGTGGACGGTTTGTGCTGGTCACGGAGAGTCCTTTCCATCAGATGCATTTATTTCCATACACTTTACTAGTGATTGTACAACAGTTGGGTCAAAAGCATTGTTCTACATGGCTGCCTTGAGGATATAACAGGATGAAGTCAGATTTCCCAGTCTTCATCTGAGGAATCATGAGTGCCGGTGTGTCCTGAAAGCTTCTCCTAGATGAAGAGATATTATAAAACCCTTAGGAGAAATATTAAATGATAACCTTGTCCCAGGCATTTAGAAAACAAAAAGGATGGGGAAAAGAGGGGAGAAAACCGAGCTATGACAGTGTGGGGAAGGAAGAAGAAGAAGTATACAGGTGGCTTTAGGTGTTTTCAACGTAAACCTGGTTTTCTGCTGGAAGGCACCAGACGGACAGTCGAGGAGATGCACTGGAGGAGGGTAGAAAAGGATTTCTGTGTGGTTTTGAATGTCTTTCTTCCCCATTGGGTACTGGGATAAAACCAAGGTTTGTGAAGTGAGAAAATCAGTATAAGAGAGGGAGAAAGAACCCTCAATCAAATTTTGGAAAGAAGAAAAATGTGTAACTCAAAGATCATTGAAAAGAACTACATGAAGGCAAAAAGAGCCACTAAGCATACCTGGGTGCACTAGTGCAGGGTGAATAATGCAGCTTGAAGTCCCAGAAGCAGACAGCTGGGTACTGCACTTGCTCCATCAGCTTTGTCAGGAGACGCAGGCCAGCAGCACCTTGGCTGTTCAGGGGGGAGGAGGACCCCAGATCCCCCCTCCCACCAACACTCAGGCTCTTTAAACCCCTACTTAAATTCACAGCAGAGCAGAGGCTCAGATATGACTTGTCCCCATTTACCACAAGGGCTTTGTTGACCAACAGACTGTCACAGATTTATTTCACAGAATCCCAGCCTGGTTTGGGTTGGAAGGGACCTTAAAGCTCATCCGGTTCTAACCTCAACCCCTTCCACTGGAGCAGCTTGCTCCAAGCCCCTGTGTCCAACCTGGCCTTGAGCACTGCCAGGGATGGGGCAGCCACAGCTTCTCTGGGCACCCTGTGCCAGCGCCTCAGCACCCTCACAGGGAAGAGCTTCTGCCTAAGAGCTCAGCTCAGTCTCCCCTTGGGCAGGTTCAAGCCATTCCCCTGGGCCTGTCCCTACACATCCATGTCCAAAGCCCTCCTATTGGTTCCTTGTAGCCCCCTTTAGACATTGGAAGCTGCTCTGAAGTCTCCACGCAGCTCCTCCTCTCCACGCTGAACAGTCCCAATGTTCACAGCCTGACTCCATATGGGAGGTGCTCCAGCCCCTGACCACTCTCGTTGCCTCCTCTGGACTTGCTCCAGCAGCCCCATGTCCTCCTTTTGTTGCAGACACCAGAGCTGTGTAAAATCCTCTTGACCTTCTCTGACTTCATCATTGTGAAAATGCTTATCAAGGAGGCAATGGAGACAGTGGTCAGTGCCTCACCTCAAGGCTGAGCCTCCTTTTTGTGGGCACTGCTTTCATTTAGCACTATTTAGACACAAAACACCACGGCGCTGTCTCAGGCCTGCTATTAAAGAGCTGATATTTATTTGAATAAATTATTGAAGGCTCAGGCCATGCGTAAAACCACCTGAAGCTGTTTGAAGAGAATCATTCATTGTGCTGGTTCTCCACACCCTGCACTTGCTGTGTGATTTCCTTATCTATAATAATGACCAATAGTGAGCAATAATGACCAGTAGTGGCCAGTAATCATCAGTTCCATAATCACATATTCCTCCCTTACCTCCACAGTACTGAAGAGCTCCAAATGTGCTTTTAAACTCTGCAGAGATGTGGCAGCAGCTTTCGCTCCCACAGCCTCCTGAGAGCCCCCTTCACCTCCTTGTTCCTCAGGCTGTAGATGAGGGGGTTGAGGGTTGGGGTGAGGATGGAGTAACACACCGACACCAGCTTGGCCTGATCCCATGAGGATGCCTCATGAGGTTGGACATAGGTGAAGACCCCGGGTGCATAGAGGATGGTGATGGCAGCCAAGTGGGAGGCGCAGGTAGAGAAGACTTTCATCCTCCTCGTGGCCAAAGGGATCTGCAGGACGGTGTGGAGGATGTAGGTGTAGGACACCAGGATCATCAGGAGAGAGACCATGGAGTTAAATACAGCGCTGTAAAAAAGCAAGACCTCATTTGTGCTTGTGTCTGAGCAGGAGAGCTGCAGGAGGGTGGGCAGCTCACAGAAGAAGTGGTTGATGCTCCTGTTCTGACAGAAGGACAACCTCCCCGCCAGCGTGATGTGCACCAGGGAGGTGAGGAACCCCATGGTGTACACCAGCACCATCATGCCATAGCAACGTGCCCTGGTCATGGTAGTGGTGTAGAGCAGGGGCTTGCACACAGCCGTGTATCGGTCGTAAGCCATTACCCCAAGCAGGAAACACTCAGAGACAGCCAGAGCCATGAAAATAAACATCTGGGCAAAGCAATCCCAAAAGGAGATGTGGCTTCTCCCCAGCAGGAAGGTCTCCAGAGCTTTGGGGGTGATAGCAGAGGAAAGGCAAAAATCCATGAAAGATAAGTGGATCAGGAAGAAGTACATGGGGGTTTGGAGGTGGGGGTCAGTGTTGATCAGCAGGATCATCATCAGGTTCCCCAGCACCATTAAAACATACAGGGACAAAAAGAGTATGAAGATGGTGGTTTGTAGCTCTGGGGTATCAGAGAAACCCAAGAGGATGAAGCTGGAGAGAAGCGTGAGGTTTCCTGTATCCGTCATTTCAACGAGTTGATGGACTTGGATTGAAATGAAATGAATACACCCCTAAGAGAGAAATAATGTGGAAGTTTAGTTGGAGTTTAATCCAGAAAGAATATGCAATAGAAAATGGTGTCTTTGTAATGGTGTTTTTCTGTCTGTAGCCGAAGATCTGAAGTGAAAGATGTGAAGGAGCTCATTACACAGCCTGAAATTAAAAAAAGAATAATTCTACCATGCTTGAAATACACTGCACTAATGATACATAGAGAAACGTCAATCAAATAAATACATCCCCAAATGTAGAAAACAGAAAAGATTTTGCATTTTCTTCACTGATTTCTGGGAGTTTTAAGGATTTTTTTCTCTCTTTTTTGTATTTCTCAGACTGAATCAATGCCCTTCTGTACCCTCTTTAGTTGTGCTGCATCCTTTTCATGAGAACACAAAGCCACATACTTGAAATTTGCTTTAAGTTCTAAGCTTATTTGCTTCTGAAAAAACCCCAACCTGCGTAAGGATAAGGGAAAGCAGTGTTCTTGGCTCCAGCAGAGCTTTGCTGGGATTGCAGTGAACTTCCTATGACCAACCCAAATATCCACATAAGGGTGTTAAAATACAAAATATATCATATATAAACCAAAATTTTAAGGTGTTAGCTTGGGTATTCTCATGTCCCCCATTCAGCTCCTCTGCAGGTGAATTATCTGATGGAATATCTATCGATGAATGGCTACATCGCTGCTAAAATACCCCTAAATCACTTGTAGATGGGGACAGGAATGCGTGGTTTTTGAAGCAAACCTACCACCTACTAGAGCACTTTTATTCACACCGCGGGCTATCAGAGAATGGTTTGGGTTGAGGGGACCTTAAAAGTCATCCAGTTCCAACCCCTGCCATGGGCAGGGACACCTTCCACTGGAGCAGCTTGCTCCAATCTGTCGTGGTTTAAACCTCAACCAGACAGCTTTCACTCACTCACTCCCCCCCTTTCTTGCCCTCCCCCTACTCTCGGAGGGATGGAGAGGAGAATCAGAAAGAATGCAACTCCCACGGGTTGAGATAAGAACAGTTCAGTAACTAAGGTATAACACAAATCACTGCTGCTACCAACAATAATAGTAATGATAAAGGAAATAACAAGGGAAGAGAATACAACACCCCATCACCAGGCGACTGATAACTTGCCCCCCCAGCCCGATCAAGCACCGACCGATACCTCCTCCAACCCTGCAGTCCACTCTGCCCTTCCGGCCAACTCCCAGTTACATCCTGGGCACGTGCTATGGTATGGAATACCTCTTTGGTCAGTTTGGGTCAGGTGTCCTGTCTCTGCTTCCTCCCAGCTTCCCTCCTCCCTGGCAGAGCATGAGACTCACAAAGTCCTTGGCCAAACCAAAAAACATCATTGTTTTTCAGCTCTGTTCCCAGCTGAAAGTCAAAACACAGCACTGCACCAGCTACCAAGAAGGAGAAAAATGACTGCTACTGCTAAAACCAGGACACAATCCCATGTGTCCAACCTGGCCTTGAGCACTGCCAGGGATGGGGCAGCCACAGCTTCTCTGGGCACCCTGTGCCAGCGCCTCAGCACCCTCACAGGGAAAAACTTCTTCCTTATCTCCAACCTGAATTTCTCTGTTTCACTTTAAACCCATCACCCCTTGCCCTATCTCTACAGCCCCTGATGAAGACTGAAATTCAACATGCCATCGAAAATGTGAGAGGTAGCATGCCCAGGGTCAAACTGAAACCATCACCCATCAAACCCTTTTGTACCTGCTTGGTTAAAGAGGAAGGTGGTGGTGGATGCAGTGCCTGCAGCTCCTTCTGGAGCCCATGCGATGGTTGAAGGAGAGATGCTTGGGAGCAGGATGCTCCAGGCTGGCTGGTGGAGGGGTTTTATCTCACAGGAGGCATTACCTCAGAGGCTTGTGTTGTGCAAACCGTTCTCCCAAAGGACCCTCCTCCATCGGATAATTAGTTTGACTTGATCAGCAAAATAACCTTTCAGTTCCTCTCTCCCCAAACTCCTTCTGGCTGCATCAACACCTCCAAGACCACTTCTCCTGCAGAGGCCTACCCAGGAAGACAGGCCCAGGACAGTTTCCTTTGTATTTCTCCATCTATCACACACCTCTTTCTTTCAGTGTGTCCCTGAGGAAGCCCTTTACATCCAGAGAGATCATCTAATATTGCATTGAAGGGAGCTGAAAACAAACACAACAAAGCATCCTCTGTGTGGATGGTTTATGCTGGTCATGGAGAGTCCTTTCCCTCAGATGCATTTATTTCCATACACTTTACTAGTGATTGTACAACAGTTGGGTCACAAGCATTGTCCTACGTGGCTGCTTTGAGGATATAACAGGATGAACTCAGATTTTCCAGTCTTCATCTGAAGAATCCTGAGTATCGATGTGTCCTGAATGATTCTCCTAGATGAAGCGACATTATAAAACCCTTAGGAGAAATATTGAATGATAACCTTGTCCCAGACATTTAGAAAGCGCAAAGGATGGGGCAAAGAGGGGAGAAAACCGAGCTATGAAAGTGTGGGGAAGGAAGAAGGAGAAGCATACAGGTGGCTTTAGAAGTTTTCAATGTAAACCTGGTTAATATTTCCTTAAAACCAGAAATAAACCAGGAATCATTTGCTAATATAAAACATGAGCTCAGATACCAGCTGCTTTGATGCCAGCAGGGGAAAGCCACCACCTGCCTTCTCCCTTTTGGTCTCTGAAGTCTATAGTTATGTTTAATAACATTTAAATAATAAAAATATATTAATTTCAAGTAATATTTAAGTAACAATCACGTTTTCCAACAACTTTCTTTCCAATACACAGTCACTGTCAGGTCTCAGGCTGCAGCCAGAGAAAGTCCTGTCCACCCCAGCACAGCATGTAGCCTTGGTTTAAGGAGAAGTGTGTTTTCCAGGTATCATGCTTCCAGGTACGTTTAGTCCCTGCTTTTTGAAGGTGCTATATCCAATTATCCTCTTCAACGCTCAATATCCAACCATCCTTGAAGGTGCAATATCCAGCCTGCTGCTTCTCCTCACCAGGGCAGGGTAGTCCTCTCCATTAGCTGACTAGAAACCATGAATGGACAAAGAAGAGAGGACTCTACTCTTTGCTTTCCTCATGGCGTTCTTCATATCCACATTTCTTAGGCTGTAGATGAGCGGGTTCAGCATGGGGACAACCACAGAGTACAGCATGGAGACCACCTCGTCATGCTTCGGGGACTGGCTGGAGCTGGGGCGCAGGTACATGAAGAGGGAGCTGCCATAGTACAAAGCAATGGAGATGAAGTGAGAGACACAGGTGGAGAAAGCTTTGCGTCGACCAGCCACAGACTGCATCCGCATGACAGTGGAAAGGATGGACAAGTAGGAGATGAGGATGAAGACCGTGGTGCTCAGTACATTGAACCCCACCACGGCAGCAACCATCACCTCGATGGCATGGGTGTCAGAGCAGGAGAGGGCTAGCAGTGGTGGTCCATCACAGAAGAAGTGATTGATCGTCTTGGACCGACAGAACGGGAGACGAAATATAGAAACTGTGTGTATGGTAGAGCTGATCACGCCAGCTAAGTAGGCACCAGCCAACATCCCAATGCAAAGCCTTTGGGACATGACCGTGGAGTAGAGAAGGGGGTTACAAATGGCCATGTAGCGATCATAAGCCATAGCAGCCAGCACATAGCACTCGGTGGTGGCACAGGTTGCAAAGGAGAAGAGCTGAATGGCACACCTAAGGAAGGAAATCACCTTCTTCTCCACTAGTCCATTCAGCAAGGCTTGAGGGATGATGGTAGAGGAGTAGCAGACATCCAGGAGAGACAAGTGGCTTAGTACATGGGGGTGTGTAGGCAGGAATCCATTCTGACTAATGCGATTAGTCCCATGTTTCCTATGAAGGTAACCACATAGATGGCAAGGAATAAGACAAAGCACATCACCCGCAGGTCTTCCCTGTTTGTGAAGCCCAGCAGAATAAACTCGGAGGGGGCCGTATAATTATCTTCAACCATAGTGATCCTATAAGCAGTTTGCCTGCTTTATGTCTTTAAATTGAAATGCTGAATAGGCCTGAATCCCTCAATAATGTTAAGAATGTCAGGTTTTGTCTATCAATCAGTTACACCACTTTAAGTCAATATAAAGTGTGTATATATACCTATATACACACACATACATATATATATGTCAACATAAGGTGAATTCTCTTTGAGAGAGGAAAACAGCAAGTTCCCAAGGCCAATCTTGGCTGAACACCACAACCACCACCAACACAGCTGGAAGCAAGCAGATATTTTAAGGCAAGGAGAGAGGGCAACACCAGAATGAATAAACTGCAGGGTTCCTCATAGTTCCTCTCAAGACACTGACACATGGAAGTCCTTGAATTCCCCAGTAACTGCTGGGAAAAAGGAATTATTTCTCATCTTCTGGGTGCTGCCAGTCCAGTGTGAGTACATGAGGAATAAATAGCTGTTCTCTGTGTTCCAGGAGGAGCTCTTTGAGGGCAAATGTGGCTTTCCTTAGGGTAGGATGGTGCAGAGCCGGGATTTCTCGCCTCACTTTGCTTTAGACACGATGCCTAACTTGGAGACAAAAGATACATTCAGGCTTGATCAAAGATAAATTCTCCCTGGGAGAAATCAGCAGCTCCTAAATCACAGCTTACGACAGGTAGAATAAACCCTCATTGATTTTTCCTGCCTAACATTAATCATCACTTGACAGAGTTACACCAGAGAGCAAAGCAGGAGTGCACGCTGCCTGGTATCTGACAAGCAGAGCCATGCTTAAGAGTCATCATTATTTGATGACCCTTTGCTGAAGGGGTGAGGTCCACCTCCAGAGCCAGACTCCTCATTTCAGATGTCCTGTGAGCAACGCGTGTGGTCTCCTGGTGTTATTAATGGGGATTTAGGGCTGCTTTTCACTGCTCACCCAGAGATGCCGGAGGCAAAGCAGCTCCTGAGACATCACCACAGAGCTGGAAGATGTGACCCAAGTAACGAAAATGGAACTGTTTGGGTCTGGGGCTCAACCCTCCCCCTGAGGCAGCATCCACCTGCCCAGACACACACATCTCCTGCCAGTGGAGAACTGACCTGAAGCTCACAATTAACAAAGGCTCACCCTCGCTTTTTCTTGCTTGACAAACCAACTGCTTGGTCTGAAGTGATCCAAGGTGCAGGTATGAAACCTGGGATGTTTCTAAGGCTGCAGCTTGTGCTATACACAACAGCTTCCCCCCAGCAATCACATCTCCCTGCAGCTCGAGCACACTCACTGGAATGGAGATAAAGTGAAAAGCCATACCTGGCCGCCTGCGTTTAGATATTATCCATGCAGGTTGTGGGTCCACACTCTGCTGAAGAGTTAACTGAATATTTATCCCTGTATTCCTGGGGAAAGGACCTCCACTTGTGGCTTTCTTACTCCGATTTGGTAAGATCTTGCTTTTTGGCCAAGCTTTCAACAAGCTGCCCCAGGACTCACCAAGCAGACTGTTGCTAGCATTATCCAAGTTATAACTCTTGACATTATGGATAGGAGAACATCCAGCTGCTGTTGAGACCCTACAGCCAAGCAAAACCTTGCAGCACAACCTCCTGGTTAGGTAGCAGTTAGCTTGCTCTCATGGAACCATAGAATCCCAGAGTGATTTGTCTTGGAAGAGACCTTAAAGATCATCCAGTTCCAACCCCTGCCATGGGTAGGGACACCTTCCCCTAGAGCAGCTTGCTCTAAGCCCCTGTGTCCAACCTGGCCTTGAGCACTGCCAGGGATGGGGCAGCCACAGCTTCTCTGGGCATCCTGTGCCAGCGCCTCAGCACCCTCACAGGGAAGAGCTTCTGCCTAAGAGCTCAGCCCAATCTCCCCTCTGGCAGTCCAAAGCCATCATAGTGGATGTTACCCTCAAGATCTCAGTGTAGGAACAAGGGGAAGGTGCCAGCTCTATAGAGCTCTAACACACTGTTTGGCTAGCTGCTCTTTTGAGAGTCTTACAGCACAAACTATCAAATGAGTGAAGAAAAAGATCGTTTAAAATATGAAGCAAAAAAGCCCCATGCTCACACCACCAACATCCCTCTGATTCCTCAAGGTGATGGTTTCTGCTGCCCTGAAATAAAGCAGAGGGTTTAAAGTTTGCTACAAAGCCTGTGGATCCTGTGGATACCACAGGACAAAGCAGGGTTTTCATATCAGGGATTTCTTCCTCTTTGCTCTCAGATCCAGTTGAAATGGGTTTTAATACTCACAGCTTCTCCAGGCTCCAGCTAGAAGGGTAATGCTGCTCTGTCTTCTCCCATACAGCATCTACTCGTCCTTCCAGAGCATTGTCCTTTGTGGTATTCACAGAGCCAGGGATAACACAAGTCAGGGGATTACATATTAACTGCCAGGGAGCTGTCAGACCTGGCAAGGGTCAGCCCAAAGAGCTCTCAAGAGCCAGGTCAGGATACACCCAACAGGTTTTAAAGTTAATGGCACCAGAAGGTGTTATTTGAACAATACCAGCCCAAAATTGTTGCCTTTAAGAGTTTTATACAAGCTTCAGAAATCCCCAAAGGTGGTTCGGTACATAGCAGTATGTAGTGTGTCATATCCATATTCAAAAACAAGATTACCTCTTGGGAAGCACTCTTAGAAGCGTTCCCTCGGTGGAGGAGAAATCCAGCTCTCCTTTATCTCAGTTTATGCAGATACTTAGAATGAAAATATAAAAACACAACTTCCTTTTCATTTTGATGCAGCTGCCTTTACTTTTCAATCAGAAATGCTTCCGTTACTGTGCTCCCAAAGATGAGAGGGGGCTGCAGGGCCTTCTAGGAAAGGACAGAAGTCACCTCTTTGCTCCCAGAAAGCCCTAGTAAGGAGTGACCCTGGTTATTCCTGCCTAGCACTTAATGTTCCATAACAAAAGGAGGGTTTCCTACCCCATGCAGGTTACCAGGATAGATCCACCAGTAACCCAAGAACTTGGTTACTGTATAGGCATCCTCACCCGTTTCATTCAGCATCAGAGAGCACCTAAATAATCCCAGCTGCTCCCCTGGGATTATTTAGGTGGTGATGGGTGTGACTTACATACATCAACAACAAGGAATTAAATCCTTCACCTACATGGGATAAAGGTTGAGACCTTACCTGTTCTGAGATCTGATGTGTTTTCATTTGCTTTCATTATAAAATCTGGGATGGCTTTGTCAGGAGTAAAGATGTGCAATGGGGACACCTTCTGAGAGGGATCTGTGGATCTATAGGAAACAACTGATGGAGAAGGGAATCATTTAAAATACCAGGAATTAGCATGTCAAATTGTGTATGGATAGCCCAGACTATTTAAGAGAAAAACAAATTTAAAAGGCAGAGTGAATTTGATATCCTCAACATCAGAAGGACATGGATCAAGTCCAGAGGAGGCCACGAGGATGCTCAGGGGCTGGAGCAGCTCCTCTATGGAGCCAGGCTGAGAACACTGGGGCTGTTCAGCCTGGAGAAGAGAAGCTGTGTGGAGACCTCAGGGCAACTTCCAGTGTCTGACAGGGCCTACAAGGATGTTGGTGTGTAGTGTCTCTGACCATGGCAGGCGGTTGGAACCAGGGTCCTTTCCAACCCAAACCACTCTATGATTCTACATTAATCTACATTTCATACAACCTGAAATCTCAGCCAAGAACTGCATTAGGAAAAGCATGGTTTAAAGCATCATTTCTAAATGTGAGGGGCCTTTGAAGCTGTTAAACCATTTGACATTGCTTTAACAGGGTCAGAAAATAAACTGTCTACATAGGTTCAGCCAACTGTAGATGCAACATGATGGCCTTTGTTCATTTATCTATTATTTCTCAGTTTCCTGGGCAAGAACAAGCCACTTGGCTACCCAAAGCTTCCCAGCAAGTAAGAAAAAGGTTTTACCTTAAATAAAAAAGAGTGGAAATTCCCAACAACGTCCAACAGATGGTGGTGATGTATAAGAAATCCTGATCCACAATTTTCTAGCCACTTATTTCAAATCTTCTGCCTTTTGATACCTAAAGGGACTCCTGTGACCATTTTGCACCTCTTGGAGGTGACCACAGAGAGCAATGGTACCAAGAAGGAACAAAAATCATACAGGAAAAGGAATGGATTTTGTTCAGAAGTAGATGAAATGCAGCTTTGAAGGGGAAATGGGCATCTAAAGAGCAGGCATATGTGGATACTGTCATGTCCTGCTGGCAACAGTAAGAGTCAGCTTCAGGCTGGTAACTTTAGTAAAGAATAAGAATAAAGTACAAATAAAGAATAAAGGATAAAGAATAAAGTATAAATAAAGAATAAAGACTTATTTCTTATTGCTCGCCAGGATCACATCCCTGTTTGGGTTATTTTCCCCTGTATTAAGGAGTGTCTTTCCCACTGGTGATGCTACAGCTCAAGTGACCACAGGTGGAAAATCCCCATCCAGGACCTAGCCAAGCCTTTTCCTTCCTATCAGCCCATCGTCTCCAAATTCCTTCCCCGAGGAGCTTGTTAACAACAATCGGATCAGGGACATCTCTCACCTTTGAGTGATGAGCTGCCAAAGAAATACAGAAGTTTTGGGTGCGTGGGGAAACCCTGTGGGACTGTTCCCCCTGGTGACATTGCGATTTTATAGCAACCAGGATATGGGGGAGCTGCAATTTGTGTGAGGAATTACTTCTTGCATAGGAAATAAAGACTTCTGGTTGGTTTTTTTCATTACCTTCGATTTTCCTGTTGTTTCAGGGTGTCTGTGTGTGTCCACGTTTGCTTTGGGTTTCTTTAATCCCCATTGCCTCAAACCAAAGTGCAACTCTCCTGATAACATTCTTGCCTTTGTTTTAACAAACCACTGTGGGTATAAATTAGAAAACTCCTTAGAGCTTCGCTTAAAGGCTTTGAGAAAGGCAGAACCTGAGGAGGAAAAATGAAAGGGTGAAGTTCTGCAGCTGCCTGAAAAGAGGAGGCAAAGCCCAATTTGACTGTGATTTAACTCAGCAGCCTGGTTCCAAACACAGGCCTGGTGAAGAATCTGCATTTCACTTGACTCATGCACAATATCCCACTGCTCCATAACTGCATTAAAACATCAGTTCACCCATTCAGATCTTCGGTTTCCATCCTTCCTGGGAAAAGCCCATACCAGTTAGGCCCTACACACCCTATAAATCACTGAGACCCCAACTAAACTGGGGCAAGGAAAATTAGTATCGTGTGTATTGGTGTTCACATTTAACACAAGAATAGATTGTGTTATATATAAATATATAGTTTAGGATGCATTTAATATTGTGTTTTTATATATATACACACATACATATGTGCTTATGTGTATAATTTGCCAGTCATAGGAACAGTGACCTCCTAGATGGCCCTTCTGAACAATAACAATGTCCTGCTGGTCAGAGTCACATCAGTGACTAGTCATGGTCATGCTAGTCATGGTCACATCAGGTTGCCCCTGACCTCATTCAGGCAGCTTCTGAACGTGTCCATGGGTGGAGGTTCCACAGCCTCTGGGACAAAGCCTCCTGTTACCCACATCCCTGGATCAGGGTTTTCAAAGCCTGACTGTGATTCTTTCTGCTGTTCTCCTCAAAGCATCCTTCATCTCTTTGTTCCTCAAGCTGTAGATGAGGGGGTTGAGCATGGGGATCACCACCGTGTAGAAGATGGAGACCACTTTGTCAGTGTTCAGGGAGTAACTAGAGCTAGGGCGTAAATACATGAAGATGGTTGTTCCATACAACATGGTCACCACAATCAGGTGGGACACGCAGGTGGAGAACGCTTTTTTCCTGCCCTCAGCAGAACGGATCCTCAGGATGGCAAAGAAGATGAAGACGTAGGAGACCAGAATGGCAGAGATGGTGCTGAGCTCAATGACACCAGCCAAGGAGAAGAGGATCATCTCATTGATGTACGTGCTGGCACAGGACAGAGCCAGGAGAGGAGGAACATCACAGAAGAAGTGGTTGATGACATTGGAGCTGCAGAAGGGCAGCCTGATGATGAAGGTCATCTGAATGATGGAGTTCAGGACACCCCCAATGTAGCACCCTACCACCAGCCGCACACATAACCTCCGAGTCATGACAGAGGAGTAGAGCAGGGGGTTGCAGATGGCCACGTACCGGTCATAGGCCATGACAGCCAGCAGGAAACACTCAGTTGTCACAAACACAATGTAGAAGAAAGCTTGACCCATACAGCCAGCAAAGGAAATGGTCTTCTTCTCCAATAGGAAGTTCACCAAAGTCCTGGGGGCTACCACAGAGGAGAAGCAGATGTCAACAATGGAGAGGCTGCCCAGGAAGAAGTACATGGATGTGTGGAGCTGTGGGTGACCTTGGATGGCTACAATTATCCCTGTGTTGCCCAGAAGGGTGATGGTGTAGATGAGCAGCAGCAGCACAAAAAGGGCTGCCTTCATCTCCACTTGGTCACTGAGACCCTTGAGGATGAACTCTGCTGCTGAGGTGTGATTCTGCTCTGCCATTCAGGGCTTTTGTATCTGCCAAAGAAGGAAAAAGTCTGGAAAATACAGGACAGTGGAAACCATGCCTTTATTTGAACTGGAATGGGATAACTTGACAATTGGCACCCTGTGCACCGAGGCCATCCCCACAGTTCATTTCCAGGGAGCTACAGTGGAATGGACTGCTCTGGGGCCATCTGCTCCAAGTTTGCCCTCTTATACAACCCAAGGAAAGAGGAGGCCCCTTCTGAAGTGAGAGCATCCGAGCCTCCCCAGACACCTTTGAGCAGGTTCATTTGTATCACTGGATCCCATTTTGGTACCTACAATTTGATGAGACCAATGGCTACAGCAGCAGAGAGGGTTTGATGTGACACAGACCAAGCCATCAGCTCTGCCCTTGATCTCCTGTGATCAAGTTTCTCTGAAGACAGCTCTGATCTTGGCAGCAGCTTCTGGCTATAACTCATATAAGCCAAAAAATACCGTAGCTTTCCTTTGGTAGTTTTGGAAAAGTCACTGAGATGAAGGAAAAAGAGCTTTTAATTTGCTGGGAATTAAGGCAGGAGAAGGGAAGGGGTGCTGCATGACCCTAAAACTCATTCAGGACATGAAGAGTTTAATATGGCAGTCCTGGAAACCTTGGGGAGGTGAAGCCAGGAGACCACGAGCAAAATTTGGGTCTGCAGATGTTATTCCCTTAGTACAATAGAGAGAGTATACAATTAGCAGGACTCAACACCATGATGAGACCATTGAGCTGTGCTAAGCCAAACTCATTCAAATCTGGTTGTCTAAGTTAGACACTAAGTTAAGCTGCTCACACTCATGAAAGTGTGAATTACACGTTTCTGTCCCTGATAACATGAAGGTTCACAATAAAACAACTAAATCTTTACAGGATTAAAGATGAGGGTAAAAACCTTACCCCACCAGATGAGTGTCAGGACCAGAAGACGAGGTGAAGATCCATTCTCCATCAGCAGAATATTTCTTTGTAGAAATATCCTTTACATTTTAAAGTGAATATCACTACTTCAGGGTCAGTGGCTAGGTTAATATTTCCTTGAGAGTTTTCTCCTCTCTTCTTCTCCAAGGCTCCTTAAACCTACCACAAGCAGAATGATATCTGACCAGTGCGTAAGGGGCTACAGGAAAGATGGAGAAGAGCTTTGGACAAGGGTCTGTAGGGGCAGGCCAAGGGGAATGGCTTGAACCTGCCTGAGGGGAGACTGAGATGAGCTCTGAGGCAGAAGCTCTTCCCTGTGAGGGTGCTGAGGCGCTGGCACAGGGTGCCCAGAGAAGCTGTGGCTGCCCCAGCCCTGGCAGTGCTCAAGGCCAGGTTGGACACAGGGGCTTGGAACAACCTGCTTTAGCGGAAGGTGTCCCTACCCATGGCAGGGGTTGGAGCTGGATGAGCTTTAAGCTCCCTTCCAACCCAAACCAGGCTGGGATTCTATGAATACATCCCACAAGGAATATTTAACCTCTTTAAACCAACACAGAGAAACAAATCTTTACCTGGCATAAATCTGAGCAGCCTCCCCAGTTGCTGCAATGATTTCTACCAGAGCAGGGCTAACTTGGACCTTTCATGGTTATGGTCTCACATACCTGTGGATGGGGGTCACCTCTTACAGCTGCAAGTTCTCTCCCACATTAGATGACACTGGATATCTGCACAGCAAATCGAGGGGATTATCTCTTGAAGGCATCCTCCCAGCTGCCAAACAAATTGTCTCTTCCTGAACCTTCAAGAGCTTCCAGCCTATTTTCATCAGATGAAGTTCTTCACTTGCAGCAATGTGCTGCTTTTATATCTCTCCCTGAAGGTCTTTGCAGGCAACTGGCACAAACACTTGGGAACAAGTGTTTGTCACGGGTTTGGCTACAATTCAGGGTTCTAAGACACATGAAACTTGGTTGGATATTGCTGGCCCCTGAATAAGAACCCATGAGTCACAACAGCCTAAACTACTAATAAAGGCTTAGCCATGGTCACAGGTTAATGCAAAATCTCTTAGCTATGCACACAGGCTGATGGAAAATCTCTTCTAATTATTGTCACAAAGATCTCTAACCTGTTACACCTCTCAGCAGCCTCCAGGGACAGGAAAGGTAGAGATCCAAACAAGCACAGGTTGTTCTTCACAAGCCCTTTTGAAGAATCAAGGGGGAGGTGAGAAGGTGCACCCAAAGGGCAATCTATGTCAATTATCTGAAACACCTGCTGCAAGAAGTTTAGGTAATTACCTCTGGATGGATGCCTGGAGCAGACAACTGGGATTATAGAAGATGAAGGCTGACCCAAGCCTCCAAGCCCTAAATGAGCCTGAAAGGCTACTGATGGTTAAGAACAGGGGGGGTCTATCCAGGGCCGACTTGTCAGAACATGACTGATGGTCCATTGGACCTTTTTACTATGCTCCAGGTACTTCCAGGAGTATCTCAGCTACCCATTTTTGACTCCTTTTTGCACAGAGCCAGGTCATTCCACTGCTCCACCTCTATTGCAAGACCAAACCCATTTCATTACAACCTGTTTTGAAAAGGGATGATGTTAATCCAGTTCTTTCTGCAAAGGTTTTTGGAGGGGTGTAGCAGGAAATTGATAGTATGTTCATGGTAACTTCAGTGTCATTTCTCTCTGCTCAAAACACTCAATAGACATCAGATTCTTCCAGTGTCTGGAACTTTTCTGTGGGGTTAAAATTCACACAGTTTCTTTCAGTATAGCTGAGTTTTCCCTTTAAATAATACAAGCCCATGCTTTGAGATTAGACTGACAGCATGAACAGAGCCATATTTGGATCATGTTTGATCCAAATGTGCAATTTATTCATCCATTAGTTGCCAACAGCATTAAGCATTGGTATATGAGCTAACTGCCAAGAGTCTCTGCAGTCAGTAGAAATGAAGGTGGTGGCTTAGCTGTTTAGATATGGATGTCCAGGACTATCAGAGACCTACCATGCATCCCTCTGGCTACCCTAAAGGACACAAGCCATGCCTGCCAGACCTGTGTCCATACATCCTATGATATCTCAGGGGGAATTGGATGGATCAATAGAGTCTGTGTAGCCCAAGGGAGGATTTGCCATGTCCAGAGAAGACCCACACATGGTCACATGAACAGACTAAGTTCTCCATCAGAACCAGAGAACACCAGTTTGGAAGGGACCTCAAGGATCATCTGGTCCAACGTTTCTAGGCAAAGCATGATCTAAGTTAGGTGTTCCAGCACCTTCTCCAGCTGAAGCTGAAGTGTCCAATGTTAGGGAATCCACCACTTCCCTGGGGAGACTGTCACTGAGTGACACAGTGATTTGTATCACTGAGAGTCTAGAGGACTGGCTGAGAGATGGACAAATGAGATGGGTTTGGGCTCACCTTGCTCCAGGTCAGCGTGACATACAGACTGACACATGAGCTATGGGTGTCCCAGGTTATCTTCCAGTCTGTGAACTCCAGTGGTACCGTTCAGTTGGCCAAAGGAATGGCTGAGAAACACTGCAGGACTCACTGGAACCCATGAGCTTCTGGAGGAAACCATCAATGGCACCAGCACAACCAGAACCAACAAACACAAATATGGATGGAGAAGAGCAATGCAGACAGCTGTGTTGACCCCAGATGGATGTTTCGTTGAGTTTAGCTTCTACAAATGGCAATATTTTAACAGCAGGGTTTATATTTGGGGAGTTTCTGTGCTAACACTTTCACCAATGATTCCTGTTTGTTCCCACTTTATTACCAGTCCTCCAGGTACAGCTCAAAACACACTCTCCTTCCTTGAAAAGGCAAATAAAAACACATATTCCCATTATTGCCAGAATAAACTCATTTTGCTTCTTACAACAGCATGACAGGGAGGAAAAACAACTTGTAGAAATCAGGTACACAGTCATCAGGTTATTAGGTATAAACCTTCAAAGTGTTTATCACTAAATTCCTCATCTTGTATCAGCTCTGTTGTGTCTGAGGATGTTTTGAGCCTATTAATTTTCCTCTTATAATGAAGGTGGTAATGGAAAGAAGGAGTTTGAAATAAAATACCCACTGAAGTTATATAGAACTGAAATCTGACCTAAGGAAGTGCCATGACCCATAGGCTGGGTGGGCCTTAGCCACCTGAAATTCAGACGTCCTGAAGTTAAATATGTCAGAATCATGATACGTGTTCTATATGCAGCTGATATCTTTATATATCTTTATTGTGTCTTTATGCACCATCATTCACTTGAGCCATTTCCCATGATGGTTTTGCCAAGGTCTTTAGTTCCTTCTAAGGAGGGAGACTGAGATCAGATGTGATGTCTACTTATTAAACTCCACTTTTGGCCAGTTAAATCCCACAACTAATGATCTTGTAGATACAGAGAACTACATGCTTAGAGGAAAAAGAGAGAATAAAAGTAGAAATAAGAGTTTGATTATAACTAATGCAACATGGCTTTACTCTACATTAAGTTTGAATATGTGTACTGAACAATCCCACTGAACAGTACATTTAGGAACCATCACTGTCCAATCCTTTACACAAACAAAATCATTTGAAGTATTTCTTCTTGCCTCCAAATATCCGGGAACAAGCTGGACATTTTAGCATGTTTCATCACAAATCAACCTTTGGTGGCTCTTCAGTGAGTACGTGTTTCTCCTATTATGAAATACACTATCAAGAGGCAAACGTATAGCAAATTAATCCCACATCGATAAAGCTGGTCTACGAAATGGACAATAATATATAGAAGTATTATCACAGCTTCTCTCCAACCTCAAAAAGACTCTAAAACACCAACCCCATTCCCATTACTGCCCAAGTGTCAAACCATTTACCACTCTGGCAGGGAAATCATCATTCTCCCCATTGTTCTCTTCAGAGCACTCTTTACCTCCTTGTTCCTCAGGCTGTAGATGAAAGGGTTCAACATTGGGGTCACCATGGTGTAAAAGACAGAAACTATTTTGTCCCTACCCAGGTTGTAGCTGGAACTGGGCCGTAGGTACATAAAGATAAGGGTCCCATAGAAGATGGTTACAACCACTAGGTGGGATGCACAGGTACCAAAAGCTTTGCCCAGTACAGAGCCTGTCTTCAGGACGGTGAAGAGGATGTGGCCATAGGAGATGAGGATGACTGCTATTGTGGTGACCTCATTGAAGCCCCCAAAAGCAAATAGCAACACTTGGCTGAGAGAAGTATCAGAGCACGCCAACTTTGAGAGTGGTGGCCCATCGCAGAAGAAGTGGTCAATGACATTGGGGCCACAGAAGGACAGCCTCAATGCAAAGCCTGTGAAGACGGCTGAATTAAAAAGCCCAACTGCATAGGACCCAGCTAAGAGGGAAACACAGACCTTCTTGGACATGAGGATGGGGTAACGCAAGGGGTTGCAGATGGCAACATAGCGGTCATATGCCATCCCAGCCAGGAGGTAGCACTCTGTGATTGCAAAAGCAGCATAGAAATAGAGCTGCAGGAAGCAGCCAACAAAAGAAATAGTCTTCCTCTCAGACAAGAGGTTCAGCAGCATTTTGGGTGTCACCACGGAGGAGTAGCACAGATCCAAGAAGGACAAGTGGCCGAGGAAGAAGTACATGGGGCTTTGAAGCTGGGAATCGAGCCAGACTGCAGCAATGATGCTAAGGTTTCCTATCATGGTGGTGACATAGATGAACAGGAAAAACACAAAGAGTGTAACCTGGAAGTCGAGGCAATCTGTGAACCCCTTGAAAACAAATTCTGTCACCGTAGTCCAGTTTTCCCAAGCCATCAGTGTCCAAGAGGCTTCCAGTTCCCAGGCAGCGGGGTGGTTTGCATGACCTTGGTTATGATGGCTTAATCCCTTGCTTAATTATTAGTGGGGTTTAATCCTGTACTCTGTAGATAATGAAGACGTTCTCTAATGAAACACTGCCAGGCAGGTTGGCAGGATGCTTAGATGGTCCACAACCACCTGCCCATGCAGGGAGTCACTGACTACATCTATCACTCAAGCTCTTAAACCAAGCTTTGAATATATCTTCTATCTTCACACGCTGATTTCAAAGGAAGTCTGAAGCCAGCAAAACAAGTTTTCCCTTGGCCATCACCATGGTCTTCACTATGTTTCCATCTGCCTGCAGTTTTCTCCACATTCAGGGAAGAGCAGCTCATGTTGACTGTTGTGATAATACACAAAGTAAAGGAATATTAACTTTCATGCTGCTTTTCAGGTTGAAGATGTCCCAGAAACTCTTTTCACACTTTTCATTACCCCAGGTAGCTCAGAGTCTGAATTTGTTGCTCCTTAGTCTAAATGCTCAGAAACAAAAGCAATATGTTGGTTTTCATTAAAAACAACTGATTAATAACAAGGTTAGTGGCTACTTTGGGGGCTAAACTGCATTTCAATAGCTGCTCTCATCTCATAAGAATAAATACATAGAAGAGACAGAAGGGCATATGCATTTATCTTTCCTTCTCCAGTATCTTCCAGCTTCACTGGTGATTTGTTAAAAATGTGCTTTTCCCTTTAATTTCTATCATTCAACTTACATTTTAAGCAAACAGCAAATACTTTCAAGCAACTGATTTCATGCCAGATTAAGGTTAGGAAGTAAAACTTCCTTTTAGAAAGGATTTATAACACAACCATGTGTCTCAAACACAGACATTTGAAGGTAGTTTAAATCTAGTTCCACCACCATCCCCCAAAACAGTACCTGAGATGCCACTTCTGGCTTCCCGCTGAAGACCCAGCCTCTTTCAGGCTGAGCTATTATTGTGCCTATCTCTTATTCCTTACTCCAAGGAAATCATTCAAAGACAGAACCTGCACCTTGTCATTGCTGAGGGGAGCTAGAAAGGCAACAATACAGACAAATAGAGCATATCCAATTGAAATTGTCTATGCTGATCTCTTAAATAGGATAAAATACATCCCCAAAAAGGATTGTGTCAGGAGAGGGGGTAAATACATAAGATATTAGACATTTCTTCTGTACATGTTTATATTTGTCCCAGTATAACCATTACCGATAAGCAAGGAGATGCTTGCAAAGAGAAAAAGCAATTTAAGCTTCTGTGGCAATCACTGCTACATTCCTATGGCATTGCCTCTAAGCAGATCTTCCTTGCCCATTTGCATGACTGTTGCACAGAAGCATCTCTGTCTCGATAGTATTTTTCCACCTTGTAGCTTGCTTTATAAATCAGAGCTTCAGAGAAGAAATTTTGTGATTCTATGATGCCGTGCTTCACCATTCCATGAAATCCTCCAAGTCTCCTTTCTTTCTCTGTTTAGTTCTACATGGTGTTGGCTGGCCATGTATGGCTGTGTCTCCCAGAGGCTCCTTTCTTTGCTATTTATTGCTTTCCAGCTTAGATGGTTGAGATAAGCTGCCAGCAGTCTCACTGGGCACATCACCCCATGCTAACCTTGGTTCTCCCCCCTTCAAATATAATTGGAAAGTTGCCTTAGTGACTTCACAAGTTAGACATCTGGAGCTATTACTGCCTCAACCCATGAGATGGGCTGTCTTCTGGGAGCCAGAATACACTGAAATCAGAAATTGCTGTGAGGTTATTGACAAAGAGCATCTCTTAGTGATGACATCTCAGCACCTTGTAACTACAGAAACACTCAAGCTGGACAGCTTTGTGAGCTTTTACTAAGACTGGAAACCCATTACCAAACCACAGTGTTACCCACCTACTCAAAAACATTATTCTACTATTATATTTGGAAAATGGAGGTGATATTAATGACCGGAGAATAACACTCAAGTAGAAATATCAATTGATTACTCTAATTCCCTCACTGAATAGACTATCTCCAATTTTGCCCGTGCAGTGATATGGTCTGGATGGAGAGGGACTGGCAGAACAGTGAGCAGTGGCTGAAAACATACGTGCTTGAATAAATCCATAGTTTTAAGAGTCCTAACATTGAAAATACCATTTGTTCCTTGAATGCGGTCCCTGTTCTTTTCAAGATACCTCAACTGTATAACATAAAATGTATATAATTTGGGTTAGAAAATACAGTAGAATATACAGTAATTTGGCAGTTAAACTGGTCATTGTTTGGATTAAAATATGGTCCAAAAATGCCTAAATAAATCTATTGTTTTAAGTGTTTCAGCATAGAAAACCAAAAATGTCATTCGTTGCTTCAGTGTGCTTCCTGTTCTTTTATAAATACCTTAACTGAAAACCAAAAAACATATAATTTGGTGTTAAAAATATAGCAAAATATAAGAATTCAACTGAAATGTGGCAGTTAAAATGGTGAGTGATTGGAGTTAAATATGGTCCAAAAGTGAATTGCCACTTTTAAAAGGTGTTATGTTGCCCTTCCTTTTGCCTCAGCAGGTAACGACACGTCATGGTGGGAAATCAAACCCAGACTGAATTCATCCTATTAGGAATTACAGACAGCCCTTGTGCGCAGACTCCTCTTTTGTCTTGTTTCTATTTATTTACATTGTCACTTTGGTGGGGAACTTAAGCATTATCACAGTGGTTCAGGTGTCTCCCAGTCTCCACACCCCCATGTACTTCTTCCTCACCCATTTTGCCTTCATTGAAATCTGCTATTCCACAGTCATCTCCCCCAGGATGCTGGCAGACCTGTTAGCAGAGAAGAAAAACATTTCTTTCCTTGGCTGCATGACGCAGTTCCTCACCTTTGCTTTCCTTGCAAATGCCGAATGTCACCTCCTGGCCATGATGGCCTATGACCGGCACGTTGCCATCTGCCACCCCCTGCTTTATGTGACCATCATCTCCAGCCGTGTCTGCTGGCAGCTGATAGCATCATCCTACCTGTTCGCCTTCCTCAGTGCCATCATTTGCACATGGTGCATGTTTGGAGGTTCCTTCTGTGGTCCCAACAGCATTGACCACTTCTTCTGCGATGTAGTCCCTGTGCTAAAGCTCGTGTGCTCTGACACCCACACCAATCAGATGGTCTTCTTTGCCTTATTCACCATCAATATCGTGGGGACAAGTGTGATCATTTTGCTCTCCTACATCTCTATCATCCGCACCGTGCTGAGGATGTGCTCAGCACAGAGCAGGGCCAGAGCCTTCAACACCTGCGCCTCCCATTTGATGGCTGTTTCCATGTACTTTGGGACAGGATTCTTCATGTATCTACAACCTCCTAGATAAGCCTAGATAAGGTGGACTCCATCTTTTACGCCATGGTCAACCCCATGCTCAACCCATTCATCTACAGCCTGAGGAACAAAGAGGGGAAGGGGGCTCTGGTGGAGTGCAGGAGAAGGCTTTTCAGCCAGTTACAACATAAAAGAGTTGTATCATCCAGGACATGAAGATTTCATGTCAAATGAGAAAGCCTATGGGGCACTAAAACACTGGGATTTTTCACTAACCCTCATGATTTTATGTAGGTTCTTCCACATTTTCTGAACAAAAGTCAGTGACAGTATTGAATGAGAAATGGACCCAGCCATCACATCGTCCCTGGAAGAAATCAAGAGGAGAAGGAATCTCAAACTTCAATTTACTTTGCAGTTACTAGCCTATATGAAGAAATTGCTCTGAATTATCTCAGGCCTCTTTTCCTCACAGGAAATACCAATCAGCTTTATTCAATTATAGCTTTTGTCACTCATAAATATGTTTTGTGGTGTTTTTTTTGCAAGATTCTGGACCTTGTCCCTCAGCTCCAATAAAATTCCTCCCTCTTACCTATGAGTTCTTTATTAAAGCTGCTGGGGTGGGAGGGAAGAGGAAGTGCAGTTTTACATTTGCTTGCTGAAAAAGAGTCAGAGAAAAGGTTTCAAAAGATTCGTTGCATTTGTTTGTGCCTTTCAAAGGAAGGAGCAGGTAAGAATCAAGGTCTCAAGCTGCACCTTTGAATGCCAAGGGGAATCCCTCCCCAGGCTGCAGCTTCACAAGAGATTTCACTTCAGAGAAGGGAATTGTAAGCAATGGAATTCATAACTCAGAATGATGAACTGTGCTGAGACCACCCAGTGGTAAGGAGAATTTGGGCACATTGAGGGCTCATGCCATTCGTATTAAGGGGTGCAGTACATTCATCTTAAGTCCTATTTACTTAAATGGTGAGATAAATGGAAATAAGCTGGAAATAAGCACCCACATCCCATGTCCATGCCTAGCTCATGCTAAAGCACACCAGGGAAAATCAAATTATCTATGTCACTTCCAAATTAAGCCTGTTGATGGTGACTTAGGTCTGGGGCAAAAGTGTCATCTACTTGTGGTCAAGGAGGGAGCCACAATCAATGCACTTAAATGCTGAAAAGTTAGGAAGGACAGAGGCCTTTGAAATCGGACCAAAAAAATAACACTTGAGTGTAATGTTCAATTTCTCACTCTAATTTCCCTCACTGAATAGACTATCTACTAAGTTGCCCACGTAGTGACATGGTCTGGATGGAGAGGGACTGGCAGAACAGTGAGCATGGCTGGGCTGTTGGGTGCAGAAGGTGATGGACTCTAGTCTGCAGGAGCCTGTAGACTGCCACGGGAGTTTGTCTCCTATATCTATCTAAACAGAGCCAAAGGAGAACACCATGGGGTGCAGGACCCATCCCATAGTACCTGAGCAAAAGCAGTAGGGCAGGAAGAGAGACCTGGGCCAAGTTCAGCCGCGATTCCAGGATGTCAAGCAAGTTGGGGATTATGAAGCAGGTCCAAGACCAAGCCAAACGAAGTGAACACAGGTCAAATCAATCCTCTGATCAGGGTCAGGTTCAGCAATTGCTAGGAAGATACATGAGCAAGCTTTGGTCACCATCAAAGAATTACATAAATGTGCACAACTCCTGCAAAAATGGAAACAAAAACTCAAAACCAGCCCAACTTCCCTGGGAGGAGCTTAAATAGAGATGGTGGGCAAATGGGCAGATGGTGGGGATGGAGCCCCAGGTGAGGCTGCTTAGGAGGATAAAGACCTATTAGTTCACCCTGGGACAATTCTTCCCTGTCTCAAAATGCCCCTTTCTCACCCTTGATTACAGTGGAAGCCCTAAAGCACCAGCTCAGCTGTTGGCCATCCAGACACTGTATGTGGATAATCCTACTAGGGCTGGAAAACTGGGCACTCAAGTGTTCAGAGAGGGATATCAGCAGCTCCATAGAAGGAGTCACTTGTGCTTCATGTCCCATTTAGGGACCATCTGCAAGATCTGAAATGTCTCTAAACCCATTCTCATTCTGTTGGCAATGACAGACAGAATGCTTGTATAGTCCATAAGTATGTCAGAAGCATCCTATGAGCTGCTCATTACTGCTGATGCTGTGTAGCTGTCCTCAGGGACAGCTCATGCCCTCCATGACTCTCAGATGCCCAAGCACCACAATGCCTTTCAGAGGTGATTTCACACCCTTTGCTTTTCCTTTTCTCTGTTTTCCCCTGGTAAATCATGAGCAGCCCTGGAGGCTTCCTCCCAGGAGAGCACATGCAACTGTATTTACAGCCCCAGCACCACAAGCTGGGCTCTTGGAGTCTGGCAGGAGCTCACATCTCTTCACATCAGGTGCTTAACAGAGGTGATGCTGGTACGTAGATGTTCTCTGCTGCACTGGGGATAAATCCTTGTCTCACATCACTCAGTGGCAGAAGGAAGGCACAGGAGGTAACACCAAGACAAAGCAGAGCCTCACCTGAATTTAGGCAGTGGGCTTGCTTCTGCGTGTCCTCGGGTCCTCTTTGGTAAAGGTGTGTCAGAAAACAGGCAATGTGGGTTTTCTCTATAAGAAGAGGGAGCATTGGCTTATGTAGGTTGTTTTTCTTTTACATAGGCTGCTAAAGCAAGATGCACTGAATTAATCAAGAGTTAAATGAGGATGAATCTTATTTTGTTATAAAGAAATGCAGCATTTCAGATTGTCAGCAGAATACGGTCACTAACAAATCAGCCTTTGGAATCAGCATGTTTAAACACCAACTCTGTTTTCAGGTAAGCAACTTAATGCTCATAGGTTTAGGATGCTTCAGCATGCTGGATCTCAGAAAGGTATAAATCATGACTTTAGCAATGTGAATTTTACCCTTTTTGAATTATGTATAACACTTTGATAAATGTGATTTTAAGACTGGCATTAGAATTAAAAGCCAAGGGAAAATGTCTGGAGGTCATTAATGTGTAAGCTACGATTTCAATGGGAATGTGACTTTCTCTTGCCCAAGGTTTACTTGCACTCCTATGAGGTTCCTCTAAGCTGTCTTCTGACACAAACTGTCTCCAACCTGAAAGTGAATAAAGATCTGATTCTTCACTCAAACCTGAAAAATCAGGTGCTTCAAGAAATCCATAGTTTGTTTCCCAGCATAGAAGAACAAAATCCCATTTTTTGCGTCATCTAACTTTGTTCTTTTCTGAATGTCTCAAATGAAAACCAAAATCATAAAATTTGGGTTTAAAAGTTACAATACAAAATATTAATTCCACCAAAACATGGCAGTTAAAGTGGTGATTGATTGTAGTTAAATATGGTCCAAAAGTGAATTTCTATTTGCAATGATTTTGATGTTTTCTTTCCTTTTGCATTGGTAGGTCACACCTGGTCATGGGAGGAAATCACACTCAGGCTAAATTCATCCTGTTGGGAATTACAGAAAGCCCATATGCGCAGACTCCTCTTTTTGTCTTGTTTCTATTGATTTACATTGTCACTTTGGTGGGGAACCTCAGCATTATCACAGTGGTTCGGGTGTCTCCCAGTCTCCACACCCCCATGTACTTCTTCCTCACCCATTTTGCCTTCATTGAAATCTGCTATTCCACAGTCATCTCCCCCAGGATGCTGGCAGACCTGTTAGCAGAGGACAAAACCATTTCATTTCTTGGCTGCATGATGCAGTTCCTCACCTTTGGTTTCTTGGCTGATGTTGAGTGTCACCTGCTGGCCATGATGGCCTATGACCGATACGTTGCCATCTGCCACCCCCTGTTTTATGTGACCATCATCTCCAGCCGTTTCTGCTGGCAGCTGATAGCATCATCCTACATACTCGCCTTCCTCAGTGCCATCATCTCCACATGGTGCGTGTTTGGAGATTCCTTCTGTGGTCCCAACCGCATCGACCACTACTTCTGTGATGAATTTCCTATGCTAAAGCTCGTGTGCGCCGACACCCACAGCAGTGAGATGCTCATCTTTGCCCTCGCCATCATCAACGTGGTGGGGATGAGCGTGGTCATTTTGCTCTCCTACATCTCTATCATCCGCACAGTGCTGAGGATGTGCTCAGCACAGAGCAGGGCCAGAGCCTTCAACACCTGCGCCTCCCATTTGATGACTGTTTCCATATTCTTTGGGTCAGGTTTCTTCATGTACCTTCAACCTTCTTCTAGCCATGAGAGCATGGATAAGATGGCTTCCATCTTTTACACTGTGGTCATCCCAATGTTCAACCCATTCATCTACAGCCTGAGGAACAAGGAGGTGAAGGGGGCTCTGCTGAAGTGTGGGAGGAGGTTGTTCAACCACTGGCAATATACAGGACTTGTATTATGCAGGACATGAATGCGTCAAGTGAGAAAGCCTAAACAAATGGGATTTTCCACTAATCCTCATGACTTTATGTAGGTTCTGTCACAGTTCCTGCACAAATTTCAATGAGAGCATTTAATGAGAAATAGAACCCCCATCACATCTTCCTTGGAAGGAAACCAAGAGGAGCAGGAACCTCAAACTTCGTTTCAGTTCTCAGCCACCGGTGTGTCAGAAGAGATTAACTTGAATTACCCCAGGCCTCTTTTTTCTCACAGGAAACACCCATCAGCTTGATTAAGTTCTCACTTTTGTCACTGATAAATATCCACTTTTCTTGCAAGATTCTTTACCTTATCCCTCAGCTCCAAGTTGTGTAATATGCATGTATGTGTGTAAATATATATATATGTGTGTGACAGGAACACAAATAAAATGTATAAAACTGGTATTACATGTGACACACACAGACTTGGACTCAGTGTGTGGATCTGCATGAGTGTACTGCACAGAATCACCTTCATCTTGAGGAAAAACTGATTTTCTTACCTCGTGGGTTGCTTTACAAATCTGAGCTTCAGTGAAGTAAATCCTCCAAGTCTCCTTTTTCTTACTGTTCACTTCTACAGGGTTGTCGTGGTTTAACCCCAGCCAGACAGCTTTCACTCACTCACTCCCCTCCTTTCTTGCCCTCCCCCTACTCCTGGAGGGATGGAGAGCAGAATCAGAAAGAATGCAACTCCCATGGGTTGAGATAAGAACAGTTTAGTAACTAAGGTGTAACACAAATCACTGCTGCTACCACCAATAATAGTAATGATGAAGGAAATAACAAGGGAAGAGAATACAACACCCCATCACCAGGCGACTGATAACTTGTCCCCCCAGCCCGATCAAGCACCGACCGATACCTCCTCCAACCCTGCAGTCCACCTAGCCCTTCCGGGTAACTCTCTGTTCCCCCCAGGGCATGACGTGCTGTGGTATGGAATACCTCTTTGGTCAGTTTGGGTCAGGTGTCCTGTCTCTGCTTCCTCCCGGCTTCCCCTCCTCCCTGGCAGAGCATGAGGCTCACAAAGTCCTTGGCCAAACCAAAACATCTTTTTTTTCAGCTCTGTTCCCAGCCCGAAAGTCAAAACACAGCACTGCACCAGCTACCAAGAAAGAGAAAAATGACTGCCACTGCTAAACCCAGGACAAGGGTTTTGGGTGTCAATGTTTGGCTGCATCTACCAGAGACTCCTGTCTTTATCGTTTAGTACTTTATACCTTAGATGGCTGGGATACGCTGCCAGCAGCCTCATTGGGCACATCACCCCATGGCTATCTTGTTTTTTCTCCCCTTCAGATGTGACTGAAGAATTTCTTTAGTAATTTCGTAAGTTAAACATCTGAAGCTGTTAATTCCTCAGCCTTTGAGATGGGTTGTCTTCTGGGAGACAGAATAGAACAAGATCAGAAACTGCTCTGAAGTTACTGAGAAAGAGCATTTCTTAGAGATGGCACCTCAGCATCTTCAAAGTAAAGAAACACTGAAGCTGGAAAGATTAAAGAATCTTTACTAAGACCTAAAACCCATTTCCAAACAAAAGTGCTGCCCATCTACTAATGACCATAATTCTAATAGCATATTTGGAAATGGAGGAGATACTAATGACCAGAGAATAACACTGAATAGAATGCTCAGTTGGTTACTCTGTTTGCCTCACTGAGAGCACTATTTCCACATTTGCTCATGCAGGGACATGGTCTGAATGGAGGACAAGTGCCAGAGCAGTGAGCCCTGGCTGGGCTGTTGGGTGCAGCCAGAGAAGGGTTCTAATTTCATAGAATCATAGAATAGTTAGGGTTGCAAAGGACCTTAAGATCATCCAGATCCAACCCTCCTACCATGGGCAGGGACACCTTACACTAAAATATGCCACCCAAGGTTGGTTTGCAGAAACCGGGGCAGTACCACAGGGGATCTCTCTTTAATCTCTTTAAACAGAGCCAAAGGTGAACACCATGGTGGGCAGGGACCATCCCACAGTACCTGAGCAAGAGAAGCAGGGCAGGAAGAGAGACCTGGGCCAAGTTCAGCCAAGACTCCAAATCATCCGGCAAGTTGGTGATGACAAGACAGGTACAAGAGCAGGCCAAGTCAGATCAAGTCAATCCCTGAATCATGGTCAGGTCCAGCAATTGCTAGGAAAGTCTATGAGCAAACCTAGGTCTTCATCAAAGGATTCCACATGAAGGATGTGCCCAGCACAGAGCAGGGCCAGAGCTTCCACACCTGCGCCTCCCCTTTGATGGCTGTTGCCTTGTTAATATGGGTCAACTTTCTTCACATACCTACAGCCTTCCTCTAGCCACAGGAGCCTGGATAAGGCGGCTTCCATCCTCTATGCCATGGTCAACCCCATGCTTAACCCATTTATCTGCAGCCTGAGAACAAGGAGGTGAAGGGGGCTCTGGTCAAGTGCAGGAGAATGTTCTTCAACCACTGGCAACATAGAAGAGTTGCATCATCCAGGACACGAAGATTTCATGTCAAGTGAGAAAGCCTATGGGGCACTGAAACAATGGGATTTTCCACTAATCCTCATGACTTTATGTAGGTTCTTACACAGTTCCTGCACAAAAGCCAATGGCATTATTGAATCAGAAAGAGACCCCCCCCCCAAATCACGTCTCCATTGGAAGGAACCCAAGAGGAGACTGGGCCTCAAACTTCATTTAACTTCACAGTCACCAGACTTGGAAGAAATTACCCTCAATTATCCCAGGCCTCTTGTCCTCACAGAAAACACCAATCAGCTTTATCCAATTACAGCCTTTGTCACTGATAAATACCTATTTTTCTTTCAAGATTCTTGACCTTGTCCCTCAGCTCCAATAAAATTCCTCACTCTTACCTGTGAGGTCTTTATTAAAGCTGCTGGCTTGGGAGGCAAAGGGAAGTGTAGTTTTCCATTTGCTTGCTGAAAAAGAGTCAGAAAACAGGTTTCAAAAGATTCCTTGTATTCATTTGTACCTTCCAAGGAGAAGAAGCTGGTTGGAATCAAGATCTCAAGCTGCACCTTTGAATATCAGGGGGAATCCTTCCCCAGGCTGCAGCTTCAAGGAAGGAATTGTAGATAATATAATTTGTAATACAGGATGATGAACTGTCCTGAGACCACCCATTGTAAAGGACAATTTAGGCACATCAAGGGATCCTCCCATTCATTTTAAGGGGTGTTTTATATTCTTCTGAAGTGACCTTTTACATAAGTGCTGAGATAAATGGAATTCCAGCTGGCAGTAAGCACCCACATCCCATGTCCATCCCCAGCTCACGCTTAAACACACCAGGAAACACTAAATAGCGTATTTCTTGCAAGAATTAAGCCAGTAGCTCATTTCCAAAGAGGAAAGACAATCCTGAACAGAGAATTAATGGTAACCTAAAGCTTTCTGGGCCTCAAAGAAACCAAAACACACTGACGGGGAAAATATCTTTCCCTTACCTATGTGAGTAAGAATTAACTTATATTTGTAAAGTATATGGATGGTGAACAGTCCCTTTTGTTTGCTCTGGCAAACAGCAACTAGATAGGAGATGTTGTCCTAGGTCAGGGGGAAAGTGGATTCTATCTCTGGTGAACAAATGAGCTAGAGTCCATACAATTAAATGCTTTAGAGCTTGGCAGTACAGAGACCTTTGATATCAGATGATTCAAATGTGGCCCACATAGACCTGAGCATGTAAGGCTGCCTTCTCAAATAGATAGAACTTGACCTTATCTAACTAAAAATTAGTAAGGAAATCTTATCTTTACATAACTTATCTGGCTTTATCCTTTAGATAAGAAAGGGGACAGAAATCACAGAGCAGGGCTTAACACAAATGAGAGACATGCATCTTTCCTATTAAAGTAATGTACTTTATTAGGTAATATTATTACAATTCATCTAAATCACAGGAAAAGGCAGAAGCCTCTGAAAATAAGAGAAAGTCATAATGCAGGTTTTAAGCTATCACCTGGAGATGCTGACAGCTTTGGAAGATTTTTTTGACAGGACTAGCAAGAATCCTGGTGCTAATGCCAAGTGTAGATGAGAAAAGACCAAGACACAGGGGAAAAAAACCAAAACCACTAAGGGCAATAAAAGAGTGTAGATAAATCAGATGGTCTGTGGTCTTGCTGCACAGGCCAGTCGTAGGGAGAAAGCAAGACTCAGAAATGGTTCCAAACCAAGCTTAAAGGCCTAAGGAAGAGGCTGGGGAAACTAAAGTTCTTGCTGTCAGTGAAGCTCTGGAGTCTTTTGTCACAAAACCAGCAGATAAACATCGTGCCAAAGCTACTTCCAAAACAAAGTGTTGCCAATCTGCTGAAGAATAAAAATGTAATGTTATACTTGGTAAACAAGAAGGCACTAAGAAAAAGATATTAACACTTGAACGTAACAATCAACTGATTACTTCCATCCTTGAGAAGCCTCTCTCTTAATTTGCACATACAGGGACATGTTCTGGGTTAAGAGGGACTGCCAGAGCAGTGAGCACCGGCTGGGCTGTTGGGTGCAGAGAGTGATGGATTCTAATCTTCAGGAGGCTGGAGAGTGCACAGGGATTTGTCTTTGAATCTCTATAAACAGAGCCGAGAGAGAACACCACAGTACCTGAGCAAGAGAAGTACGGCCGGAACAGAGACTTGGGCCGAGTTCAACCACGGCTCCAGAGCACCAGGAAAGCTGGGGATGAGGAGGCAGATTCAAGTCCAAGCCAAGTCAGGTCAAGTCAAACCCTTGTTTAGGATCAGGTGAAAAAATTGCAAGGAAGATATATGAAAATTGCTAGGTCAGCACCAGAAGATTCCCTAGGTGTGCTGAGCTCCTACTAAACTGGAAACCAGAACTCCTTGAGGAAAGCTCAACCTACCTGTTCTGAGCTTAAATAGAGATGGGGGAATAATAGGAAGAGGGTGTGGAAGGAACCCAAGCTGAGACCACTCAGGAGGATAAAGGCCTATTAGTTCATCCTGGGACAATTCCTCCCTGCTTCAAAATGCCTTTTTTTCACCCTTGAATACAGTGAAAGTCCAGAGGCACCAGCTCAGCTGCTGGAATTCCAGGCATGACATGAGGATAACCCCACTGGGGATGGAAAACTGGGGTTTCCATTAACAGAGGGACATCAGCAGCTGCAGAGGTGGAGTCACTTGTTCTCATGTCCCATTTGAGGACTGTGTGCAAGACCTGGAATGTCTCTAAACCCATTTTCATTGTGTCAGTATGTTCAGAACAAAACATTTGCATGGTCCACAAGTATGTCAGAAGCATCCTATGAGCTGCTCATCACTGCTGATGCTGTGTAGCTGTGCTCAGGGATGGCTCACTTACACCATGTCACTCAGATGCCCAAGCACCACAATGCCTTTCAGAGGTGATTTCACACCCTTTGCTTTTCCTTCTCTTTCTTTCCCTCTGGTAAATCATGAGCAGCCCTGGAGGCTTCCTCCCAGGAGAGCACATGCAACTGTATTTACAGCCCCAGCACCACAAGCTGGGCTCTTGGAGTCTGGCAGGAGCTCCTCTCTCTTCACATCGGATGCTTAACAGTGCTGATGCTGACTCTTAGATGTTCTGTCCTGCACTGGGGATAAACCCTTGGCTCCTGTCACTTGGTGGCAGAGGGAAGTCACAGGAAGTAACAACAATGCAAGGCAGAGCCTCACCTTCAGTGAGGCAGTGGGCTTGTGTCTGCACATCCCTAGGTCCTCTTTAGTAAAGCTGTGTCAGAAAACAGGCTTACCAATGTGGGTTTTCCTTATAGTAAGAGGGAGCATTGGCTTATGTAGGTTGGTTTTTCTTTTACATAGGCTGCTAAAGCAAGATGCACTGAATTAATCAAGAGTTAAATGAGGATGAATCTTATTCTGTTAGAAAAAAATGCAGCATTTCAGATTGTCAGCAGAATATGGTCACTAACAAATCAGCCTTTGGAATCAGCACGTTGTAACAACAACTCTGTTTTCAGGTAAGCAACTTAATGCTTATAGGTTTAGGATGCTTCAGCATGCGGGATCTCAGAAAATTATATATCATTACTTTAGCAATGTGAATTTTATCCTTTTTTTAATTCTGCATAACACTTTGATAAATGCAATTTTAAGACTGGCATTAGAATTAAAAACCAAGGGAAAATGTCTGGAGGTCATTAATGTGTAAGCTACGATTTCAATGGGATTGTGACTTTCTCTTGCCCAAGGTTTACTTGCACTCCTATGAGGTTCCTCTGAGCTGTCTTCTGACGCAAACTGCCTCCAATCTGAAAGTGAGTAAAGATCTGATTCTTCACTCAAACCTGAAAAATCAGGTGCTTCAAGAAATCCATAGTTTGTTTCTCAGCACAGAAGAACAAAAATGCCATTTTTTGCCTCATCTAACTCTGTTCTTTTCTGAATGTCTCAAATGAAAACCAAAATCATATAATTTGGGTTTAGAAGTTACAATACAAAATATTAATTCCACCAAAACATGGCAGTTAAAGTAGTGATTGATTGTAGTTAAATATGGTCCAAAAGTGAATTTCTGTTTGCAATGATTTTGATGTTTTCCTTCCTTTTGCATTGGTAGGTGATGCCTGGTCATGGGAGGAAATCACACTCAGACTAAATTCATCCTGTTGGGAATTACAGACAGCCCATGTGCACAGACTCCTCTTTTTGTCTTGTTTCTATTTATTTACATTGTCAGTTTGGTGGGGAACTTAAGCATTATCACAGTGGTTCGGGTGTCTCCCAGTCTCCACACCCCCATGTACTTCTTCCTCACCCATTTTGCCTTCATTGACATCTGCTTTTCCACAGTCATCTCCCCCAGGATGCTGGCAGACCTGTTAGCAGAGGACAAAACCATTTCTTTTCATGGCTGCATAACGCAGTTCCTCACCTTTGGTTTCTTGGCTAATGTTGAGTGTCACCTGCTGGCCATGATGGCCTATGACCGATACGTTGCCATCTGCCACCCCCTGCTTTATGTGACCATCAACTCCAGCCGTGTCTGCTGGCAGCTCGTAGCATCATCCTACGTATTCGCCTTCCTCAGTGCCATCATCTCCACATGGTGTGTGTTTGGAGGTTCCTTCTGTGGTCCCAACCACATTGACCACTTCTTCTGCGACGTAGTCCCTGTGCTAAAGCTCATGTGCTCCGATACCCATAGCAGTGAGTTGGTCATCTTTGCGTTTGTCACCATCAATGCGGTGAGTGCAAGCATGATCATTTTGCTCTCCTACATCTCTATCATTCGGACTGTGCTGAGGATGTGCTCAGCACAGAGCAGGGCCAGAGCCTTCAACACCTGCGCCTCCCATTTGATGGCTGTTTCCATATTCTTTGGATCAGGATTCTTCATGTACCTACAACCTCAATCCAGCCACAGGAGCCTGGATAAGGTGGCTTCCATCTTTTACACCGTGGTCATCCCAATGCTCAACCCATTCATCTACAGCCTGAGGAACAAGGAGGTGAAGGGGGCTCTGCTCAAGTGCCAGAGGAGGTTGTTCAACCACTGGCAACACGGAAGAGTTGTGTCATTCAGGATATGAAGATTTCATGTGAAGTGAAAAAGCCTATGGGGCACTGAAACAATGGGATTTTCCACTAATCCTCATGACTTTACGTAGGTTCTTACACAGTTCTTGCACAAAAGCCAATGAGAGAATTGAATGAGAAACAGACCCCCCCATATCACATCTGCATTGGAAGTAACCCAAGAGGAGCAGCAACCTCAAACTTCATTACATTTTGCTGTTATCTGCCTGTAGGAAGAATTTACCCTCAATTATCCCAGGCCTCTTTTTCCTCACAGGAAACACCAATCAGCTTTACTCATTTATCACTTTTGTCACTGATAAATATCTATTTTTCTTGCAAGGTTCTTGACCTTGTCCCTCAGTTCCCATAAAATTCCTCACTCTTACCTGCAAATTCTCTATTAAAGCTGCTGGGGTGGGAGGGAAGAGGAAGTGCAGTTTTACATTTGCTTGCTGAAAAAGAGTCAGAGAAAAGGTTTCAAAAGATTCATTGCATTTGTTTGTTCCTTTCAAAGAGAAGAAGCTGGTGGGAATCAAGGCCTCAAGCTCCAGCTTTGAAAATCAAGGGGAGTCCCTCCCCAGGCTGCAGCTTCACAAGAGATTTCAGATAAAGGAAGAAATTCTAGACTTAATTAATACATTATAACTAATGTGAGTATAATTAACTACTATATTTTATTAATGTTCATATAAAATAAAGGGTGAACTGTTCTGAGACCACCCAGTGTTAAGGACATTTTGGGTACATCAGGGCATCTTCCCATTCATCTTAAATGCACTATACTTAAATGGTGAGATAAATGGAATTCCAGTTGGAGAAAAAAACCCACATCCCATGCCCATGCCCTGTTCATGCTAAAGTACACCAGGGAAAGCAAATGGTGTATTTCACTGACAAATGAAGCCTATGGTTCATTTCCATAGATGAAAGGCAATCTTAAGCACAGAATAGATGGGAACTGAGAGCTGTCTGGGTCTAAAAGAAGCCAAAACACACTGGTGTGTTATAATAGCTTTCCTTTACCTATTTGAGTAGGAATTAACTTGTATTTGATAAGTATATGGATGGTAAACAGGCTCTTTTGTGTGCTCTGACAAACCACAGCAAGAGAAGAGATGTTGTCTAAGGTCTCAGGGAAAAGTGGTTTCTACCTGTGTCCAGTGATGGAGACAGCAGAAATGTAATTAAATGCGAAAGAACATAAGGTGTCAAAGACTTTTAATATCAGGGAGCTTCCTTGAAAACCTTCACCATAACTTGTTTTCCTCCTTCTAGTTAGTTGGGTATTTCTGCTTAGACTATACAAATAGAATTGTAGAGCCACAGAAAGCCCAAGCTGGACCTCAAAAGATCATCTGATGCAAGCTTTACTGGGAAAGGGAGCCTAGATGAGAAGTGCGATGTGTAGGGTTCATCACTGCTTGATGAATTACCCCACACTGGTGTCCTTATTTCCTCTTGGCTTTAAGAAAGTTTCCAAAGCAGAGACAACTGAAATGCTCAAAGGTTTACCCACACTTGATGCCATGCTCCTAAGAGAGATCTGGATTGCCCTAGTCTTGTGTGTGATGGATCCAACTCAGTGAACTGGAAATAGGAAACTCAGTCTAAGGTGCAGGGGAGGCAGGGCTGTGAATTCCAGGAACACAAGAAACAGGCTTGAGGTTTTGGGAATACATTTTACACTGAGACAATCATTTCATGACTCTGCTTCAATCTTTGCATAGAAATGATCTACAAAATGCAGAAATCTCTGGGGGTGGACACAAACTTCTCACATCACATACATAAAAGGGGTCCTCCCCATAAAAGTCTAATATCATAATTGGTAAAGGAGAAAGCACTAAGGACAAGGGAATAATACTTGAATTTAGTGTGCACTTTATTACTCAATTTACCTAATTGAGAAGACTATCTCCTAATCTGCCCATTCGGGTACATGATCTAGATAGAGAGGGAATGGCAGGGCAGTGAGTCCTGGCTGGGCTGTTGAGTGCAGTGTAATGGGTTCTGATCTACAGGAGCATGGGGAGCTCCTCAGGAGTTTCTTTCTTTAATCTCTTTAAGTAGAGCCAAAAAGGATCACTGTGGTGCACAGGGAGCATCTCACAGTATCCGAGCAAGAGAAGTAGGGCAGGAACAGAGACCTGAGCCATGTTCAGCCAAGACACCAATCATCAGGCAAGTTGGTGATGATACAAAAGATTCAGATGCAGGACTAAGCCAAAGAATGTCAGATCAAGGCAAGTCAATCCCCTGATCAGGGTCAGGTTCAGCATTTGCTAGGAAGGTACATGAACAAGCTTTGGTCACCATCAAAGTATTCCATAGATGCACACAACTACTGCCAAACTGGAAGCAAAAACTCAGACATACCCTCAACTTCCTTGGGCTGAGCTTAAATAGAGGTGGTGGGCAAATGGGCAGATGGTGGGGATGGAGCCACATCTGAGGCTGCTTAGGGATATAAATGCCTATTATTTCACTCTGGGACAATTCATCCCTGTCTCAAACGCCCATTTCTCAGCCTTCAATACAGTGGAAGCCCTAAAGCACCAGCTCAGGTGTTGAACATCCAGGCACTATATGTGGATAACCTCACTGGGACTGGAAAGCTGGGCTCTGAAGTGTTCACAAAGGGACATCAGCAGCTCCAGAGAAGGAGTCATTTGTGCTCCATGTTCCATTTGGGGACCCTCTGCAAGATCAGAAATGGCTCTAGACCCATTCTCATTGAGTTGGCAATGAGAGACAGAAAGCTTGGCATAGTTCACAAGTATGTCACAAGCATCCTATGAGCTGCTCATCACTGGTGCTGCTGTGTAGCTGTGCTCAGGGATGGCTCACTCATGCCAGGTGACTTAGATGCCCAAGCACCACAATGCCTTTCAGAGGTGATTTCACACTCTCTGCTTTTCCTTCTCTTTGTTTTCCTCTGGGAAAGCATGAGCAGCCCTGGAGGCTTCCTCCCAGGAGAGCACATGCAACTGTATTTACAGCCCCAGCACCACAAGCTGGGCTCTTGGAGTCTGGCAGGAGCTCCCCTCTCTTCACAGCAAGTGATTAACAGAGGTGATGTCAGCACGTAGATGTTCTCTTCTGCATTGGCGATAAACCCCTGTCTCACATCACTTGGTGACAGAAGGAAGGCAAAGGAGGTAACACCGACACAAAGCAGAGTCTCACCTGCATTGAAGCAGTGGTCTTGCTTCTGCATGTCCTCTGGCTGGCTTTGGGAAAGCAGCAACAGAAAACTGCCTTAACAACGTGGGTTTTCTTTATAGTAAGAGGGAGCATTGGCTTACGTAGGTTGGGTTTCTTTTACATAGGCTGCTAAAGCAAGATGCACTGAATTAATCAAGAGTTAAATGAGGATGAATCTTATTTTGTTATAAAAAAAACGCAGCATTTCATATTATCAGCAGAATATGGTCACTAACAAATCAACCTTTGGAATCAGCACGTTTTAACACCAACTCTGTTTTCAAGTAAGCAACTTAATGTTTAGGATGCTTCAGCATGCTGGATCTCAGAAAGGTATAAATCATGACATCAGCAATGTGAATTTTATCCTTTTTGAATTATGTGTAACACTTTGATAAATGCAATTTTAAGACTGGCATTAGAATTAAAAGCCAAGGGAAAATGTCTGGAGGTCATTAATGTGTAAGCTACGATTTCAATGGGAATGTGACTTTCTCTTGCCCAAGGTTTACTTGCACTCCTATGAGGTTCCTCTAAGCTGTCTTCTGATGCAAACTGCCTCCAACCTGAAAGTGAATAAAGATCTGATTCTTCACTCAAACCTGAAAAATCAGGTGCTTGAAGAAATTCATAGTTTATGTTTCTCAGCATAGAAGAACAAAATCCCATTTTTTGCCTCATCTAAATCTGTTCTTTTCTGAATGTCTCAAATGAAAACCAAAATCATATAATTTGGGTTTAAAAAATATAATACAAAATATTTATTTCAACAAAGCATGGCAGTTAAAGTGGTGATCGATTGTAGTTAAATATGGTCCAAAAGTGAATTTTTTTTTGCAGTGATTTTGATGTTTTCCCTCCTTTTGCATTGGTAGGTCACACCTGGTCATGGGAGGAAATCACACTCAGACTAAATTCATCCTGTTGGGAATTACAGACAGCCCATGTGCACAGACTCCTCTTTTTGTCTTGTTTCTATTGATTTACATTGTCACTTTGGTGGGGAACCTCAGCATTATCACAGTGGTTCGGGTGTCTCCCAGCCTCCACACCCCCATGTACTTCTTCCTCACCCATTTTGCCTTCATTGACATCTGCTATTCCACAGTCATCTCCCCCAGGATGCTGGCAGACCTGTTAGCAGAGGACAAAACCATTTCTTTCACTGCCTGCATGATGCAGTTCCTTGCCTTTGCTTTCTTTGGTACTATTGAGTGTCACCTCCTGGCCATGATGGCCTATGACCGGCACGTTGCTATCTGCCACCCCCTGCTTTATGTGACCATCATCTCCAGCCGTGTCTGCTGGCAGCTGTTAGCAGCATCCTACATATTTGCCTTCCTCAGTGCCATCATCTACTCATGGTGCGTCTTTGGAGGTTCCTTCTGTCGTCCCAACCACATTGACCACTTCTTCTGTGACAAAGTTCCTGTTCTAAAGCTTGTGTGCTCCGACACTCACAGCAGCGAGATGCTCATCTTTGCTTTTGTCACCATCAATGTGGTGGGGATGAGCGTGGTCATTTTGCTCTCCTACATCTCTATCCTCTGCACCGTGTTGAGGATGTGCTCAGCACAGAGCAGGGCCAGAGCCTTCCACACCTGCACCTCCCATCTGATGGCTGTTTCCATATTCTTTGGGACAGGATTCTTCATGTACCTGCAACCTTCTTCTAGCCATGGGAGCATGGATAAGGTGGCTTCCGTCTTTTACACTGTGGTCACCCCAGTGCTCAACCCCTTCATCTACAGCCTGAGGAACAAGGAGGTGAAGGGGGCCCTGCTGAAGTGCGGGAGGAGCTTGTTCAACCACTGGCAACACAGAAGACTTGTGTCATCCAGGACATGAATACTGTACATCAAGTGAGAAAGCCTTAACTACTGGGATTTTCCACTAATCCTCATGATTTTATGTAGGTTCTTTCACAGTTCCTGCACAAAAGTCAATGAGAGCATTTAATGAGAAATAGAAGCCCCATGACATCTTCCTTGGAAGAAAAGCAAGAGGAGCAGGAACCTCAAACTTCATTTCACTTCTCAGGTACCAGTGTGTTGGAAAAGATTAACTTGAATTACCCCAGGCCTCCTTTTTCTCACAGGAAACACTCATCAGCTTTATTCATTTCTCACTTTTCTCACTGATAAATATCCAATTTTCTTACAAAATTCTTGACCTTATCCCTCAGCTCCAAGATGTGTAATATGTGTGTAAATCTATGTATATGTGTGTGACAGAGGAATACAAATGAAATGTATAAAACTGGTATTATAAATGAAGTGGCATACAGACTTGGACTCAAATGTGTGGATCTGCATGACTGTACTGCACGGAATCATCTCTATCTTGAGAAAAAAATTATTTTCTTAGCTCCTGGCTTGCTTTATAAACCAGAGGTGCAATAAATTTCCTCCCTCCTACCTGTGAGTTCTTTATTAAAGCTGCTGGGGTGGGAGGGAAGAGGAAGTGTAGTTTTACATTTGCTTGCTGAAAAAGAGTCAGAGAAAAGGTTTCAAAAGATTCATTGCATTTGTCTGTGCCTTTCAAAGAGAGGAAGCTGGTGGGAACCAAGATCTCAAGCTGCACCTTTGAATATCAAGGGGAATCTCTCCCCAGGCTGCAGCTTCACAAGAGATTTCAGATAAAGGAAGAAATTGTAGACTTAATTAATGTATTATAAGAAATTTCAATATAGTTAATTAATTAAAGTTTCATTAATATTACTATAATATATAATAAAGGGTGAACTGTTCTGAGACTACTCAGTGGCAAGGACATTTTGGGACATCAAGGAGTCCTCCCATTCATCTTAAGTGCCCTAGACTTAAATGGTGAGATAAATGGAATTCCAGCTGGAGATAAGCACCCCCATCCCACATCCATGCCCAGCAGGAAAAACAAATGGTGTATTTTACTGACAAATAAAGCCTGTGTCTCACTTCCATAGATGAAAGTCAATCTTGAGTAGAGAACTGCTGGTAACTGAGAGCTGTCTGGATCTGAAAGAAGCCAAAACACACTGATGTTGGAGAATGTATCTTTACCAGTTGTGACTGCACATTAACTTATGTTTAGGAGGTATGTGGGTGGTGAACAGTCTCTTTCATGATCTTTAGCTGTGGAAAAGCATTTTGACACAGCTAGTAAGAAACTCAAAGCTAAATGTCCAGTGTAATTCTAAAGAGACTAAGAGGGAGGGAACAAACCCTACAGACAATAAGGTAAAGCAGATAAATCAGATTGCCTGTGATCTTTTGGCACAAACCAGTTGTAGAAACAAAGCAAGACTTAGAAACATTCAAAGCAAAGTCTGGAGGCCTAAGGAATACCGTAGGGAAACAAAACACCTTGGCATCAAGTGAAAGTCTGGTGTCCTCTGTCACAAAACCAGCCGATTTTGACAAAGCTACTTCCAAAGCAAAGTGTTACCAAACTACTGAAGAGTATAGGTCAAATATTACCTGTGTTAAAGGAGAACACAGTAAGGCTCAGAGAATAATACTTGAATATAAGGTTCAGTTTAGTACTTTATTTCTCTCACTGAGAAAACTGTCTCCTAATTTGGCCATTCAAGGACATGGCCTGGATGGAGAGGGCACTGCCAGAGCGGCGAGCACTGCCTGGGCTGTTGCATGCAGTGGGTGATGGGTTCTACTCTGCAGGAACCTGGAGACTGCCACAGGGGTTTGCCTCTTTACTTTCTTTAAACAGAGGCAATGAGGAACACCATGGTGCGCAGGGACCATCCCACAGTACCTGAGCAAGAGAAGTAGGGCAGGAAGAGAGAGATGGGCTAAGTTCTGCCAAGACTCCAGAGCATCGGGCAAGCGGGTAATAAGGAGGCAAGCCCAAGATGGAGATAAGACAACTCAGGCCACATCAGTTCCCCTGGTCAGAATCAATCCAGCAATTGCTATGCAAGTCCATAAACAAGCCTAGGTCACCATCAAAGGATTCCATAAGTGTATACACCACCCACAAAAATCAAAACCACAACTCTTCTAAAAGAGATCAGCCTCCCTGGACTGAGCTTAAATAGAGACTGGGGGACAAAAGAGTGGGGATGGAACCCCAGCTGAAGCTGCTCAGGGGAACACAGGCCTGTTAGTTCACAATGGGACAATTCCTCCCTGACTCAAAATGCCTGTTTTTCACCCTTGAATACAGTGGAAGTCCAGAAGCTCCAGGTCAGCTGTTGGACATCCAGGTACTACATGCGGATAACCTCACTGGAGCTGGACTTACTAGAGCAGGCAGCCTCTCTGCCACATCCCTGATCCGTGCCCCTGGTAGGAAACACACCTCCCTTGAGACGGGGTGAGGCCAACAGACAAGTGCTTCTGTCCCTTTCAAAGTAGAATCCCCTACTACTATGACCCGCTGCTTTTTCCTGGCAGCACCAGTAGAGATCTTCTTTACGAGTGCACCAGCCGGCTGTTTCTGGTGCAAGTGTTTCCTCATGCAGGACAGCAAAGCGGGTCTGGGTGGGGACAACAGATTTAAGAGGAAGCCCCTTGCTTTTAATTGTCCTTTTCCTACTTTTTTTGTTGGTTTTTTTTTTTTTTGTCACTAATTCCCAGCTTTGTGGGTTATCGGCCTCCTTCTTTCCTCCATGAGATAGAGGGGAAGCCTGAGGCCCCTGCACAGTTTGGGCCGGGAGCAAGCATTCCTGCTTCCTCTCAGCTACCCTGACATCTTGCAGTCTATTAATGGCATCCCGCAGCTCAGTCCCTGCTGCAGGAGGACCTCCACTAGGGAGCACCGAGTGCAGCCCTGCCCGTTGCACACCTTTCCCTCACCAGAGCAGTGCAGGCACTCTCTACACCCCGAGCTCTGCGCTGCAGCCTCCCCTCTCATCGGCTCTCTCTTGGTGCCTACGCTGGCCACCGCCGGGGCAGCGAGAGCAGAGCTCCCAGACCGGACCCTGCACATAACAGCGAGTGCTCACCATCCCGCTCAAACTGATGCACAAACTGCCTCGACCCGCTCTGGTCACTCCGCGCTCCCTTGGGCAGGTTTTTAACCACTCAGGGCTGGTGCTGCTACTCCTGGCTCCATCCCCTGGGAGTCCCTGCTCGCGTCAGCTGAGCTGCGGCTGCTGGACAGGTCCTGTCGAGGACTTGAGGCTCCCTCAGTGGCTCTTGTTGCTCTGAGTTGAGGCTCCTGGATGCTGATGTGTGTGTGTCCCCTCCCCAGCTCCAGTGTTGAAGGCATCCTCTCTCGAGCTACTCACCTCAGCAATCTGCCCTTTGGTTGGAATTCATCACCATCATGTCTTAAAACACTCTCAAAGCGCCTTCATTCATAATAGAGGTCACAGAAGTTCCCAAGAATTGTCTGGATTGCCGTAATCTTGTACATAGCAGATTCAACTTTGTGAATGCCCAAGAAGAACCTCGGTCTAATGTGCAGGGAAGACACAATTGTGAATTCCAGCAATACAAGAAACGGAGCTGAGGTTTGGAAATACATTTTATACTGAGAGCACTATTGCATGATGCTGCTTCACTCTTTGCAGGGAAAGGGTCTACATCATGCAGAAACTCCTGGCTGTAGGCAGAAAATTCTCATATCACTTAGGTAACAGTGGTCCTGCCATGGAAGTCTAACATTATACTTGGTAAAAGAGAAGGAACTAATGAGCAGAGAAAAATACTGGGAAACAAGTTCCCCTTACTACTCTGTTTCTGTCCCTGAGAAGAATAACTCCTTTTTTAGCCATGCAGGGTCATGGTCTGGATGGAGAGGGACTGCCAGAGCAGTGAGCACTGGCTGAGCTGTTGGGTGCAGAAGGTTATGGGTTCTACTCTGCAAGAGCATGGGGACTGCCACAGGGGTTTGTTTCCTTAATCTCTTTAAACAGAGACAAAGGAGAACACCACGGTGTGTAGGGACCATCCCACAGTACCTGAGCAAGAGAAGTAGGGCAGGAACAGAGACCTGGGCCAAGTTCAGCCAAGACTCCAGAGCATCAGGAAAGTTGGAGATGATGAAGCAGATAAAAGACCAAGCCAAGTCAATCCCCTGGTCAGCATCCTTTTCCCTGTGCTAAAGCTAAAGAATTAAGTTTGTAGGAAGGTTCCATAGATGAAAGAACAAAGAACTGATGGTAGCTGAGAGCTGTCTGGGTCTCAGTAAAGCCAAAACACACTGATGGGGGAGAATATATTTCCTTCCTCTGTTGTGAGTGAGAATTAACTTATATTGGGAAAGTATATGGATAGCGAACAGAATTTTTATGTGCTCAAAAAAACAACAGTATGGAATCATAAACTGTCATAGGCATGGGGGCAATGTGGCTTTGACCTGCAGTCAATGAAGGAGCCAGAATCTGTACCATTAAATGCTAAAGGGCTTGGCACCTTTGATATCAGAGAGCTTCCTCCAAAAACTTTCACCATATCTTGTTCTCTTCCATTTTGTTGGATATTTTGGCTTGCACTATGCATACAGAATCATAGAGCCAGAGAAAGCCCAGGCTGGGCCTCGAAAGATCATCTGGTCTGAGCTTCTGTGGAAACAGGAGTCTAGATGAGCAGTGTCACATGTAGGGCTCATCGCTGCTTGATGAATTACCCCACTCTGGTGTCCTTATTTCCTCTTGGGTTTAAGAAAGCTTGCAAAGCAGAGACAACTGAAATGTTCAAACATTTACCCAGACTTGATGCTGCGTTACTAAGTGAGGTCTGGACTGCCATAGACTTGTGTGACAGAACCTGCTCAGTGAGCTGGCAATAGAAAGCTCAGTTTAACATGCAGGGGAGGCAGCATGGTGAATTCCAGCAACACAAGTAACAGGCTTGAGGTTTTGGAAATACATATTATACTGAGAGCATCATTGTACGAATTCTGTTTCAATCTTTGCAGAGAAGGGATCTATAAAATGCAGCAACCCTTAGCTATAGACACAAAATTCCCACATGAAATACATGACAGGGGTCCTCTCCATAAATGGTTCCAATAACTCAAATAGCACGCACCTTTTTGGCAGGAAGAGCTGGACATGGGTCTCTTTGCCCTGTCCTTCAGATGCTGTTAGATCAGCCTGAATGTTTTGGAGAAGAAGACTGATTTTTCTAGAGGTGATTCAAAACCTTGCCTGTATTGATATGAGCATTAAAGATGATATTGATATGACGACCTTGTTAACCTAACAGTTAGTTAGCAATTCTCATCTTTAGATACTATATAGTACCTTAAGATCATCCAGTCCCAACCCCTGCCACAGGCAGGGACACCTTCCAAAGGAGCAGCTTGCTCCAAGCCCCTGAGTCCAACCTGGCCTTGAACACTGAAAGGATTGAGCATTTACCACTTATTTGAGCAACCAGAAGTCATGAAGTAACATGTGTTTGTTCCTGAGCTGTCCCAGTTATTTTTACATGATGATGTACTGTACCACACAGACATAATTCCATAGTCCTAGACCATTATCCCAATGAAACATTCACATGAGCCTGGGATCACATGGATCAGATGGGATGAACCCAGGTCAGGAAGCACACAGGCATCTGGGATTGAGTTTAGTTGCCTGAACATTGACTGTTAACACCCTGGAGATGCCCCTGGGGCTCCCTCTGAGTTTTCAGATATTGCTCCAGAATGACCCAACCCTTCTGAAGGTTGCATGATGTACATGTCAAGTGCATGGCAATGTCCTCAGCCCTTCAGGACAGAGCAAATGGCACCACATTTCTATAAGAGGGCAACCAAACCTGACCTGGACCATTTCAGTGCATCTGTCTCTAACCCTGCAACTTAAGTGATAGTTTCCACCACCACTTAGAGGAAAACACACAAAAAAGTCATTTATTAGTTCTTAAATTATCTTCTTTTTTTTCCCTTTATAAAGTTTTAGTTCAACAGAAAGGAAAACTAAAATAAATATTTTAAGACTGTTGGGAGGAAGGATTAGGAGATCTGAAGTAGTTTCATCTTCTTCACACTTAGATAAATAAAAGTTGAGTCATTAAATCAGTTTTGTGTCTCCACCTGTGCTTGGTGGAGGTGTGTTCCTGTATCTCTAGGATTTGTTCAGAGAAAGAGAGCAGTTTCAGGAGTTCAAGTTTGAAGACACACACACACACAGAGCATCCTCCCCTCACTGTATTTCCATCCACAACACAGGCTGGGGTCAGGCTGCATAAACCGGGCTCCTTTTAGACTCTTAGAACCAACCAGGTTCGTTGGTTAAAAGACTTCTAAGCTCATCCAGTTCAACCCTTACCCCAGCACTACCAAGGCCACCAGTAACCCATGGCACTGAGGGCCACATCTATACAGTGCGTAAACCCTTGCAGGGACAGTGACTGCAGCCCAGTCCTGGGCAGCCTGTTCCAATGCCTGAGCACCCTCTAGGGAAGGAATTGTTCCTCAGCTCCATCTAAACCTGCCCTGGTGCAGCTTGAGGCCGGTTCCTCTTGTCCTGTCTTCTGGATTAAAACAAAGTCAAAATAGGTTTGAGGGGGGAGCTGATCCAGTTTGACCTCCAGGAGGCCTTCAGATCCTGACTGGAATTAGTTTAATCCAGAAAAATCTATTCTGAGATGCATATACCAGGGACAGAGGGTGCATGGTACAAGTCCTTCTGATGTTCAGACCTGCTCTGGACCACATCCATCCTCACCAACTGTCCTAGGATGTGACAAAACATCCACTTATTCTAGAAGGGACCTGACCATCTCGTAACTCGAAAAGGAATTTTAGATGTTGAGTCATGTGACCCCAGTCCCATACTTATTCTCCAATCCCAAATTCATAATGATAGGAAAACCACACTTATGAAAGCCAGTCAAGCATGGAGGATGGATGTAGTGGACTTCAATTTGCTTCACAGCTTAGAAGACACAAGCACATCTATCCCAAGGCAAATAATGACAAGAAGTTTAAAGTATGAGGTGTCCTTAAGGAGGTCCAAAGGTGAAGAGAAATGCAATGAGCTTCCCCAGGTCCCTTTACTAGGGGGTCAAAAGCAGACAGGGACAAAGCACCCCATTAGCAAGAACCACATTATCTGCACATGTCATGAAGTCAGGGAAGTTTCTTTAAAGAGCGGGTATGACCAAGTTTGTATGGGCACAGAAAGCCCTCCAGCAGGCCCAAGATCCAGGCTTTCACAATACAAGCACTCACAGCTATTTCCATCACAAGAGATGCTGCTCATTTTGACAAAGCAAGAAGCGGTCCCTGGGGACCAACCACCCTGCCAGGAGTCATCAGCTTTAACAAGACCTTCTGGGGGTTACCAAGGAAGTTTCCTCATCACCACAAAAGCTTCTCAGAAGACTTGGATGTGACTTACCTCATTCTTCATAACAAGCCATCAGAGATTAATTAGCTGGGGATAACAAGGAAGAAACTTTCTTCTTTGTTAACAAAGTGCAGTTCTACAAGTGCCTTGCATGACAGAGATGGCTCATGCCCAAAGCCAGTGAGCTGGAGGGTGTGTTGGCATGTTTGTGTATTAAGGACAACTTCATGGGCATGGATTATATAATCCCAGCCTGGTTTGTGTTAGAAGGGAACTTAAAGCTCACCCAGTTCCAACCTCTGCCACGGGCAGGGACCCCTTCCACTGGAGCAGCTTGCTCCAAGCCCCTGTGTCCAGCCTGGCCTTGAGCACTGCCAGGGATGGGGCAGCCACAGCTTCTCTGGGCACCCTGTGCCAGCGCCTCAGCACCCTCACAGGGAAGAGCTTCTGCCTAAGAGCTCAGCTCAGTCTCCCCTCGGGCAGGTTCAAGCCATTCCCCTTGGCCTGTCCCTACATGCCCTTGTCCCAAGCCCCTCTCCAGGTTTCCTGAATCCCCTTTAGGCACAGGTTTACGGGGAAAATTTTCTTTCTTATTGCTCTGAAAAGAGCAAACTAATACTAGTAACTTTTACACAATTATTTCCTATCAATTTATGCAGAAATTAAACCCTTCTTCAGGAAGTTTATATCTGCTATTAACAACCTTTATAAAAGCAAACACACAGCCAGGACACTGCCTACATCCATTTCGCTTTCCTGTTCTGTCCAGGAAGCTCTTTATGGATGCTGAGCATGGAGGCTCTGCTGCATTAGAAATGATTCATCAATAGAACTGATCGAGGACAGGTTGGATGGGGAAGGGAGCAACCTGCTCTAGTGGAAGGCTTCCCTGCCTGTGGCAGGGGGCTGGAACTGGGTGAGCTTTAAGCTCCTTTCCAACCCAAACCATTCCATGGTTGCATGAAAAGCTACTTTCAGCTTCTCACTTTGTGTGGAGCTTCTGAAGGACGCCAAACTTTCAGCATGGTGAGCTGATGTTTCCCCTTCAGCTTAAACTGACTCTTCAGTCTATGGCCTCTGTCTGCTCTGAAAACAACCCACATTGTAGCTGTGCCTATCCATCAGCCTTCATTGTAAGTAAAGAGAACCATCCCCTTTTTCCAGAAGAAGCCTCTGTTTAAATGTTTTTTTTGTTGTTTGTTGTTTAAAATAGAGCCAAGCTGAATCAAAGCCCCCAGATGCATCCTTGTCTCCATAAGGGGAACCTTTGGTGACTAATTCAGATGGGGAAACCTACAATAAGACAGAATGACTCCTCGGACCAGTGTGACTCAACCCAAAAAACCTGGAATGAGAAATCATGAGCAAGCTGCAGCTGGGATGGAAAATAAACTTGGCCTGGATGGACAGACATAAGAAAAAGAGGAAGTGATGGGGGAGTTCTGGACAACATTGAGAGTCTTTGAGCCATGAAACAAGTTGGGCACATCTGGATACAACCTATGGCCAGAAGCATGGAGCATCTGTGTCATCAGCACCAGATGACATCCAAGGAAAAACAGACACTGCTCAGACAAGGGTATGGAAAGGCTGTTCCTGAGCCAAGTTGAGTGACTGCTTATCACAGGGAATGAAATTCCACCCTGCTCCTAGGTCAGCATGGTGGTAGCTTTCCATGGAACAGGCCCATCCAGGAAAGCAAGACATCAGCTACATTTCCTATGAGGAAATAATTAGATGGGCACATGAAGCTGAGAGCTGGTCTTGATAAGGTTCCCCACCACCATGGTGATGGAGATGAGTAAAACAGTCACAAAGAAGAGCTTCTAGAGGTTGGTGAAGCCCAAGAGGACAAATGTGGTCACACTCCAATGGTTTCCTCCAGCTACTCTCTTGACAGAAGGAGACAAGAAAGCATGGGAAGAGGTTGAATCACTTCTCCCAGCTCATAGGAACACACAGTGCATGAGGTTCATGCAGGATGAATGCACCCAATTACTTGGAGATAAAGCCATGACAGTTGAAGGTCCTAAATAATACACAGAAAAATAATACCTTGATAAATAATAGTCAATAGCTCCTATATGGAAAAAATACTCAAAGCTTAAACTTTAAAGCTCTGCCTGACCTGTTATGGAAAGAATTGGTCCTGCAAAACATAAGCATCTTCCCATGAAAACCCATATTCTTTTTAAGAAGCAGGCAAGTTTGGGATCATTTCTTTCCTCTTGGGGGGGGGGGGGGTGTCTTACTTAAGGACAAGTAAATACAATAATTTCATACCTTGATTTACCACACAAATTAGTGTTACATTTAATAGGTAATAAATCAAATTGGAGTGATTTTCTGGCTCTGTAGTGATGTCTGGGTCAATTAAAGTGAGACAAAAACCCGATTGCAATTCCATGTACATGTAGCTTCAAGGGAAAAAACAACCCCTTTTCATCTGAATTATACTTGCATATATTTCTTCCTCTGTTCTTATTTATATTTAAAGAACATGTGTGTATATATGTATGCACACAAGATGACTGCTGTTCATGTTATCCTGAAATAAGCAGACCTTAAAATGGTGACAAGATGACCTTAAAGTATGCATATTGCCTGTTGAGAAATGAGCACCACTCCTCCTTCCCCTCCCACTTCACTCTTTCCATCAGCTCCTTTTCAAGCAAGATGACCATTTCTTCAGCACAATTCACCTTCTCCCTACACCCTTCCCAAAGCAGCTTTTACTTCCCCATTCCCCAGCCTGTGGTCAGATGTTCATTGCAGAAAGCTCCTTGACCCACTGCCAATGCTCTTCTCAGGGTGCTGGTGGGTACCTTTGCTGCAAGGGCACATTGATGGCTCATTTCAACTTAGTGAACACCACAACCACCTTGTCCCTCTCTGCTAAGCTGCCCCCAGCCTATCTTGGTGCTTAGAGCAAGTCTTCCCCATGGTCAGCACTCAGCATTTTCCCTTTTTGAAGTCTGATTCCACCTGCCCATTTCGGACCCAAAACTGGCCTTTGAAAAGCCATTTTGCTTCATATGCCTCCAAATTTGAATAACCTCAGGGTGGCTCTTTCCTGCTTGCAAAAGGAAGAAACAGAACCAAGAGTGGGACTTGTTCCCTACATGAAAAAGCATCTCACAGCAGACAGGGCTTTGCTAAGACCTTAACACCTTTAAATGGGGTCAGAAGATCCAGCTGAAGTTGTCTACACCCACCTCAGACATGGGGATGAAGGCAACTGCTGTTTCCCATTGCTAATGGCTCACACACTCAATGGCAACCTCCTCATCCTCATTCTTCTCCCTCACCTTGTGTACTGCTTACATAACTTTGACCAACATAAACAGCAGACATCTCAAACACACACCTTGCATCTAAAACCACCCAAAACAGTCATTCTCAGTACAACTGCTTGTTTAAGGAATGCAAACCATCACCCATCCCACATCAAATACCCATATCAAAACACACACAGAAGCATCCCTTTCTCTGTGGTCTCTGCTTTACACACACATGCTGACACTGCAGGTGTGTAAAGCCAGCTGAATCCAGTCCTCCCATGGGTCTGTCTGCCTTTGCTCAACCCAACCTTCCCTTTCCAACATTCAAACTTTCTCAAGATAAAGGAAATGCACATTGCTCTTTACTGGGCTCAAAAATCATAAACTGGAATCCCGGACTGGTTTAGACTGGGAAGGAGCTTAAAACACATCCAGTTCTAACGCCTCCCACAGGCAGGGACCTCTTCCACTAGAGCAGCTTGCTCCAAGCCCCTGTGTCCAGCCTGGCCTTGAGCACTGCCAGGGATGGGGCAGCCACAGCTTCTCTGGGCACCCTGTGCCAGCGCCTCAGCACCCTCACAGGGAAGAGCTTCTGCCTAAGAGCTCATCTTCATCCATCCCATCTTTCCAAGCCATGAACAGTGATAAAGGCAGACACAGAAATGAACTCACCAATGTCTGAAGACAATCTCCTTGCTTCTTCCACCAGGACCTCAGAAGGTTTCTTCACTCCATGGCAGCAATGGTATCTAAAAGAAGCCACTCTAATATCTCCCAGTTCTCTTTCAAAAACAAAGTAAAGATAATACGGCCAACAACATTAAAGGGAGCACCAAAATCAAACTGAATTTCTCCTTCTTGTTTCTACACCAAGGGAAACTAAGGTAGCTCAGCTTCCAGGTGCCCTGCAGAGAAAAGCTTGGTACTCCATGGTCCTGGTGTTTCCTATAAACCTAGAATCCATACACTGGAGAGGAATCACATTCCCAGTGTAGAATCTACACATTCAAAGCCTAAATCTTCAAATCCTTTCCAATCCAAATGAAAAAACATACACCCCCTGCTTCATGATCTTTCTTAACTCACCAGCTAAAACAGACATAGCAGAGACCTCCAAACACAACCTCACTCACTCCCTTTCAGACACAGCTTACACTAATGAGCAAACAAGAGCCCCTCTTCTTACCTATTTATGAGCCAAGGTGCCATTACAGCTAATGAGACTCAGGCCAATGCAATCAGCAGAGTTCATTCAGATCTCTTCAGCTGGAGCAATGGAGGTGTCTGCCTTGCAGTGAGATGCATGAATCCTACCAAACCTCCCACAGCAATAAAGGGAGCTGATGGACCCAGCAAACACATAGAGGTGACATGGTGCATTCAAATGTAAGGAGATAAGTCATTGCTTAGAGACATTTAAGGTGGTTCTTTGGTGATCCAATCACCAAGTGCCCAAAGAAGGGGAGGCAGCTCCTACCCAGCATTTGCTCAGCTGCCTTTAAACCAGATTTAACTACAATGAAAGCAGCTCCACCTGGAAGGGGAGAGCTAAAGCCATTAGGAGCTCATCAGCAGCAATGCCAGAAGCCAGCCTCCTCATTGCCTGCTCATCATGACCCACCAGGAAGATGCATTGCAATGCTGGCTGCTGCTCCTGCTTCCTAGAACTTCACATGGTGTTTCCTCTGCTCTCATGGTCAGATGATAACCCCATTGAAGGCAGTGGCAGCCCTTAGACACAGCAAACCACTGGTTTCCTTAAACACACACAACAAGGAACAAAATCTGGTGTTGAGAGCAGCACCAATGTGAAGCCACAATGAGCAGAGTGAAAGGGTTGTAGCCACAGACTTGTGTTTTCAAGACATTAGGGGCTCATGTTCCTGTTTAAACATTTAGTGATGGTGAAGGAGAGACCACCTGGACATAAAGTTATTGAATATTGTTGTAGAAGGCATCAGAGAGACCTTATTGTGGCCTTTCAATACCTTGAGTCGGGCTACAAGAAACCTGGAGAGAGGCCTTGGGCAAGGGCCTGTAGGGACAGGCCAAGGGGAATGGCTTGAACCTGCCCGAGGGGAGACTGAGCTGAGCTCTTAGGCAGAAGCTCTTCCCTGTGAGGGTGCTGAGGCGCTGGCACAGGGTGCCCAGAGAAGCTGTGGCTGCCCCATCCCTGGCAGTGCTCAAGGCCAGGTTGGACACAGGGGCTTGGAGCAAGCTGCTCCAGTGGAAGGGGTTGGGGTTGGAGCTGGAGGAGCTTTAAGCTCCCTTCCAACCCAAACCATTCCATGATTCTATGATTTCAGGGACAGAGAAAGGATTAATGCAAGGATTAATGGTGTCACATTCTTTGTGACTTGATGCCTCCTGCAAGTTCTCCATGTGCTTTATCTTGCAGGTGAGGGTAAATCTCAGATTCCCTATTGGGAATTTGCAACATGGGAAATTCCAGTTAGAAACAAAGGGATGGAGAAAACCCCACTGTAAGAGCAGTGAAACACTGAAATAAGGGGCCAGGGAGGGTGTGAAACATCTGCCCCTGTTTGTCCGCAAAGCTTAGCAGGAAAACAACCCTCATCTGGGTTAAATAATAACCAGGGAATTATGAGGAAGCTTTGGGAACAAAGCAGGATTCAGTTGATTGACCCTGGGTGCCTCTTAGTTGTGTGTTGTAAAGAAATGAGCAAACCACTTAGATCCTGACTTAACTGAATCCAGCCATGGAGCTTCTCCCTCCAGCCCAGGTTATTTCATGTCTCTAGGACAGCCCTCAGGCTCAGCCATGGCTCCAGGCTTCACATGGTCCTGGCAGAGGCTGCAGCTCTATGGGCTGAGGTAATGCACACACTGGAGTGTTTTGGGGTGGTTTATGTATGCAATGTTTGCTCATCACCCATCAGCTCTCTGTGCAGGAAAGCAACAGGAGAGACATCAGGGCAGGCAATGCCATTGCTCCAGGCTGCCACCGGCTGCCAGGTATCAGGTCTGAAGGCTGCTGAACAGCACCACAGCTCCTGTGCTCTGTTGTGGTCAGGCTGCCATGGAGATCATGGCTTTTATTGCTGCCAAAGGGGGATGGAAAGCAAAGCTGTGGAACAGGGGACAGGGGTTCCTTGATAGTATCTGCCCTTTGGTGGGCATTCATCACTCTCACATCTTAAAACACTTTCAAAGCGCCTTCATTCATAGCAGTGGTCACACAAGTACCATATTTCACTTATATTCTTTGCTGGCTGAAATGAAATGAGGTGAATGATGCTGGAAATAATTGAATGAGGTTTGTGCAACAAAACCTAAAAATCTCTCTGCATGGCATCACACTTATTTGCTATCATCTCTATTTCGCTTCCTAATGTGTTTTTGTCTTTTTCTTAAGGCCCTTAATGAATTTAACAACACCATGTAGAAATGGAGTTTGATTCAGTGGAACGGTAGAATTCACTCTCTGTTTATTCTCATTTGCCAAGCAAAAGGGAGAGCAAAAAGGAAAAGAGCTTTAAGCTCCCCAAGTCCAGGTGTTCCCCAGCACTGAGGTCTCTTCTATAGGGTTTGTGAACACTTGCAGGGCCGGTGCCTGCAGCCCTGGCCTGGGCAGCCTGTTCCAATGCCTGAGCACCCCCTGGGGCAGGAATTGTTCCTCAGCTCCATCTAACCCTGCCCTGGTGCAGCTTGAGGCCGGTTCCTCTTGTCCCATCCCTTGTTCCTTGGGAGCAGAGCCCAGCCCCTCCCGGCTCCATCCTCCCCTCAGGCAGGTGTAGAGAGCAATAAGGTCATCCCCTCATTCTTAGCTGAAGATAATTGCACGCTTGTAGTTGTCTACCTGTGCCTTGATTAGGTGAAATAAATTACTAATTAAAAAATTAGGTGAAATTAACTACTAAATATAATTATCAAAGTTTGGAGAATGAAATCATTTGTATTCTCAATGACATCAAACAGTGCATCATGTAACTCTGTTTGCAGAAAGCCCCCAAAATGTTGTTCATACTTAACCAAAACCAGAGCATCTCCCCCAATATCTCCATTCTATCTGGTCCTAAACTCACAACAATTAAGATCATTTTATTTTTGTGAGTATCCTCAATGCCTCCTTCACCTCCTTATTCCTCAGGCTGTAGATCAAGGGGTTCAGCATGGGAGTCACCACGGTGTAGAGCACCACAGCCCATTTATCTGCTCCTCTTGAGCTGTCTGAGCTGGGGAATAAATACATAAAAAAGCATGCCCCATAGAAGATGGTGACAGTGGTGAGGTGGGAGGTGCAGGTGGAGAAGGCTTTGCGCTTGCCCTCGGCTGAATTGATGCTCAGGATAGTGGGGATGATGGCCACGTAGGAGAGCAGGATAACCAGGATGCTGGACACACCAAAGAGGGATGCTGCAGTGGTCAGGATGATGTGGCTGAGGGTGGTGTCAGAGGTGGAGAGCGAGATGAGAGGGGAAATGTCACAGAAGAAGAGGTCGATGGTGCTGGAGCTGCAGAAGGACAGGGTGGACATGCTGATGGTCTGTCCCATGCCATTGGTCAGCCCCATGAGGTATGAGCCAGTCACCAGCTGGATACAGCACTTTGGGGACATCACAAGGGGGTACAGCAGGGGATGGCAAATGGCCACGTAACGGTCATAGGCCATCGTAGCCAGCAGGAAGCATTCAGTTATCCCAAAAAGTTGAAAGAGGAAGACCTGAGCCATGCACCCAGCATAAGCAATGCTCTTCTTCTCTGACATCAAGTCAACCAACATCTTGGGGGTGATGATGGTGGAACAACAGAGGTCTACAAAGGCCAGGTTGCCCAGGAAATAGTACATGGGAGAATGGAGGTGGGTTGTGGCCCTGATTAAGATGATGATGCCCAGGTTGCCCACGATGGTGACAAGGTAGGTGAGCAGGAAGAGCAGGAACAAGTAGACCTGAGTCACCGGCTCCTCTGTGAACCCCACCAGGCTGAACTCGGTCGCTTGGGTGCAATTGCTTTGTGCCATGGGCTGGATGGTGCTTTCTGTGTGAGCTCCTGGCTGGAGGTTTCTTCTCCAAGAGGCAGGGATGTCCCAGGTGGAAAAGCCTCTGTGTGGTGGGAGCTGCTCAGAGACAGTCCTGCAGGATGGAAAGGGAGAGTTCAGGCACAGATCATTGAGGAACAGGTTGGGGACAGTCCTGTGCCAGCACAGGTAGAACAAAGGGGTGCTGAAGCAGTTAAACACCATGGTACAACGTGGTGTGTGCTCCTCTGGCTCACCTTGAGATGTTGAGCAATGACCTCTGTGGAAAGCAATGGGGAGGTTCCACACCCGAGTAGCTTTACCTTAGTGCTGCGCTTTATCGCCTGTGTTAGCACTGAGCAAGTTGGCAAGAGAGAACCACAGGAGATGATGGCTCAGCACACACTGGCCTTGCACAGAGGTCTCTGCTTGGTTTGAAAGATGCTGCCCCTCACTTACATCTCAACTCTGTCTCTGCTGCCCTCCTGATGCGCTCGGAGAGGGATGTGAAGATGAACGTGCCTGGAGCTGTGCAGGGAGCCTGGGAATGAACCAGCATCAGCAAACCCCCTTCCTATTTCAAGTGATGTGGGGATGTGGGACTGTGAATCTCTTTGGACCCCAGGAGGGTGACAAAGCCCAAAGCAGGTCATTATCTCTTCTCTGTGCTGCTTGGTTTGGAGAAGTGTACCCAAAGGAGATGACCTCAGCTTGAGCAAGCAACAGGGCTTTGGGCTCCCTTAGAGCAAACCACAGAACAACCCCACCTTTCACATCCACTTTTGGAGCATTTCTGAGGCAGCTACAGCTTCACAGGTGCCATGGTTGGCATTATCATAGCAGGAAGGTTAGGGGGGACCTCACCAATTGGAGCTGGTACCAGTGTCCATCAGCAATGTCAGGCACCACAGGCAATGAACCAGCTTTCCACCCGTCTTTAATTCCTTGTACTCAAACTATCGCTCACAAGTTTGGCTGTATAGAGCCAAACGAAGATTGTTGTGACCTTGCTATTAGTGATGTAAATGCTGTCCCCTACTTCTTGTCCATGCAAACATCAATGCTCACATCACCCAAGGCACTCAGGTTGGTCAGGCATGACTTGGCCTTGGTACCTCCGTCCTGGTTACTCATGGTCACTCTGCTGTCCTTCCTCTGCCTGGAGATGGCTTCCTGGGGAATTTGTTTCTTAACCTCAGTGGGGACAGAGGCAGCCCCAGCCCCTGTGCTCTCCTCAGTGATGACATTCACCTTCTTCCACCCATCGTGCTGGAAGCACAAGAGACAAAGGAGAGCCTGAGGGAGTGGTGCCCAAAAGTGGAAGAAAGGAGACGGGGAAGAACAGATGAGGAGTGTGGTGAAGGACTGAAATGGGCAGCAACAGGAGAAAAGGGCCCTTCTGAAGGGATGCTTTAGGGTTGCCCCTGTTGCTGGTGGCTCTGATGGATGCTCCCAAGCCCAACACAGAATCACAGAATGATTTGTGTTGGAAAGGAGCTTAAATCTCATCCAGCTCCAAACCCTACCACAGGCAGGGACCCCTTCCACTGGAGCAGCTTGCTCCAAGCCCCTGTGTCCAACCTGGCCTTGAGCACTGCCAGGGATGGGGCAGCCACAGCAGCCACAGCTTCTCTGGGCACCCTATGCATGTCACACGGATTCCCACCAGAATCAGCCTGATCCCCCCGTAGTGCACACTGCCACAATCTGGGCATCATTTGGTGTTCCAATCCGTTCCAGAGCCGTGTCAAGGGTATATCTGAAAATACCAAGATGGAGGCGAAAAAAACACTAAAGGCAATAAAAGAGCGTAGATAAATCAGATTGTCTGTGGTCTTGTTGCACACACCAGTCGTAGGAAGAAAGCAAGAGTTAGAAATGATTCAAAACCAAGCCTGGATGCCTAAGGAAGAGGTTGGGGAAACCAAAGTCCCTGGTGTCAGTGAAGCTCTGGTGTCCTCTCTCACAAAACCAGCAGATAAACATTGTGCCAAAGCTAATTCCAAAACAAAGTGTTGTCAATCTACTGATGACTAAAAGTCTAATGCTGTACTTGGTAAAGAAGAAGGCACTAAGGATAAGATAATAACACTTGAATGTAAGAATCAATTTATTAATCTACTTTCATCATTGAGAAGTCTTTCTATTAATTTGCCCATGTAGGGACATGTTCTGGATGGAGAAGGACTGCCAGAGCAGTGAGCACTGGCTGGGCTGTTGGGTGCTGAGGGTGATGGGATTTAGTTTGAAGGAGCCTGGAGAGAGCACAGGGGTTTGTCTCTTGAATCTCTATAAACAGAGCTAAAGGAGAGCACCCTGGTGTGTAGGGACCATCCCACAGTACCTGAGCAAGAGAAGTAGGGCAGGAACAGACCTGGGCCAAGTTCAACCAAAGCTCCAGAGCATCAGGAAAGCTGGTGATGAGGAGGCAGACTCAAGACCAAGCCAAGTCAGTTTGAGTCAATCCCTTGTTCAGGATCAGGTGAAAAAATTGCAAGAAAGATGTATAAGAAATCCTAGGTGACCATCGAATATTCCATAGGTGTGCTGAGCTCCTACTAAACTGGAAACCAGAGCTCCTCTAGTAAAGCTCAACCTACCTGTTCTGAGCTTAAATAGAGATGGGGGAAAAATAGGAAGAAGTTGGGGATGGAGCCCCAGCTGAGGCTGCTCAGGGTGATGAAGGCCTATTAGTTAAAGGTGGGACAATTCCTCCCTGCCTCAAAATGCCTGTTTTTCACCCTTGAATACAGTGAAAGTCCAGAGGAACCAGCTCAGCTGCTGGAATTCCAGGCACTACATGTGGATAATCCCACAGGCAATGGAAAATTGGGCTCTCAAGTGTTCACAGAGGGACAGCAGCAACTGCAGAGATGGAGTCACTTGTGCTTCATGTCCCACTTGAGGACTGTGTGCAAGATCTGGAATGTCTCTAAACCCATTTTCATTGTGTATGTTCAGAACAAAACGTTTGCATGGTTCACAGGTATGTGAGAAGCATCCTATGAGCCGCCCGTAACTGCTGCCATGCAGCTGTTCTCAGATTTGGATCATCCACACCATGTCTCTCAGATGCCCAAGCACCACAATTCCTTTCAGAGGTGATTTCACACCCTTTGCTTTTCCTTCTCTTTGTTTTCCCCGGGTAAATCATGAGCAGCCCTGGAGGCTTCCTCCCAGGAGAGCACATGCAACTGTATTTACAGCCCCAGCACCACAAGCTGGGCTCTTGGAGTCTGGCAGGAGCTCACATCTCTTCACATCGGGTGCTTAACAGAGGTAAGATGCACGTAGATGTTCTCCGCTGCACTGGGGATAAATCCTTGGCTCCCATCACTCGGTGGCAGAGGGAAGGCACAAGAGGTAACAACACCACAGAGCAGAGCCTCACCTGCACTGAGGCAGTGGGTTTTATTCATCACGTCCTCGTGTCCTCTTCTGTAAAGCTGTGTTTGAAAACAGCTGTACCAAAGTGAGTTTTCTTCATGAGAAGAGGGAGCAATGTCTGATGCAGGTTGTGTTTCTTTTAAACAGGCAGCTAAAGGAAGATGCACTGAATTAATCAAGAGTTAAATGAGGATGAATCTTATTCTGTTATAAAGAAATGTAACGTTTCATATCATCAGTGGAGTATAGTCACTAACAAATCAGCCTTTGGAGTCAGCCTGTTATAACATCAACTCTATTAATGGAAGCAGCTTAATGCCCGTGGTTTTAAGATGCTTCAGCATGCTAGAGCTCAGGAAGATATAAATCATGAATTTAACAATGTCAGTTTTATCTGTTGTGAATGATCTCAAATAATTTGATTAATGTGATTTGGTAACTGGAATGATAATCAAAAGCCAAGAGAAAATATCTGGAGGTCACTAATTTGTAAACTGGGATTTCACTGGGACTGGGACTTCCCCTTGATTCATGTTAACGTGCACACTTATGAGGTTCCTCTAAGGTGTCCTCTGACACAGATTGCCTCTGAACTTAAAGTTATTGAAGATCTGATTGTTTTCTCAAATCTGAAAAACCCACATCCTTGAATAAATCCATAGTTTTGAGTGTCCCAAAAGAGAAATCTAACAATGACGTTTGCTGCTTCAATGCGCTCCTTGTTCTTTTTTAAATACCTCGATTTAAATCCATTAAGTACAGATAATGTGGGTTACAAAATGTAGTGGAATACACTAAAATGTAATATTTAAAATGGTCACTGACTGGCATTACACATGGTCCAGATCTGAATCGCCATTTTTAACCAGTTTGATGTTTCTCTTCCTTTTGCCTCAGCAGGTAACACCTGGTCATGGAAGGAAATCTGACCCAGATTAAATTCATCCTGTTAGGAATTACAGACAGACCTCGTGTGCAGACCCCTCTTTTTGTCTTGTTTCTATTGATTTACATTGTCACTTTTGTGGGGAACATTGGCATTGTCACATTGGTTCGGGTGTCTCCCAGCCTCCACACCCCCATGTATTTCTTCCTCACCCATTTTGCCTTCATTGACATCTGCTATTCCACAGTCATCTCCCCCAGGATGCTGGCAGACCTGTTAGCAGAGGACAAAACCATCTCTTTCACTGGCTGCATGATGCAGTTCTTCACCTTCGCTTTCTTTGGCAGTGCTGAGTGTCACCTGCTGGCCATGATGGCCTATGACCGACACGTTGCTATCTGCCACCCCCTGCTTTATGTGACCATCATCTCCAGCCGTGTCTGCTGGCAGCTGGTAGCAGCATCCTATGTATTCGTCTTCTTCAGTGCCATCATCTACACATGGTGCGTGTTTGGAGGTTACTTCTGTGGTCCCAACCACATCGACCACTTCTTCTGTGATGTTGTCCCTGTGCTAAAACTTGTGTGCTCTGACACCCACAGCAGTGAAATGGTCATCTTTGCCTTTGTCACCATAAATGTGGTGGGTGCAGTCGTGCTCATTTTACTCTCCTACATCTCTATCATCCGCACTGTGCTGAGGATGTGCTCAGCACAGAGCAAGGCCAGAGCCTTCCACACCTGCGCCTCCCATTTGATGACTGTCGCCTTGTTCTTTGGGACAGCATTCTTCATGTACCTACAACCTCCATCTAGCCACAGGAGCCTCGATAAGGTGGTCTCCATCTTCTACACAACAGTCACACCCATGCTAAACCCATTCATCTACAGCCTGAGGAACAAGGAGGTGAAGGAGGCTCTGAACAAGTGTACAAGGAGGGTCTTCAACCACTGGCAACATAGAAGAGTTCTGTCATTCAGGATATGAGCAGTTCATGTCCATTGGTGAAAGCCTACGGGGCACTGAAATATTGGGATTTTCCATTAATACTCATGACCTTATGGAAGCTCTTCCACAGTTCCTGCACAACAGTCTATGACAGTATTCAATGAGAAAAAGACCCCCAAAATCACACCATTCTTGGAAGAAAACAAGAGGAGACTGAGCCTCAAACTTCGTTTCAGTTCGCAGTCACCAGACTGTTGGAAGAAGTTACCCTCAATTATCCAAGCCTCTCTTCCTCACAGGAAACACCAATCAGCTGCATTCAGTTACAACTTTTGTCATGCATAAATATGATTTTTCTTACAAGATTCTTGACCCTGTCCCTCAGATCCAGTAAGATTCCTCTTGCCTGTGAGCTCTTTATTAAAGCTGCTGGGGTGGGAGGGAAGAGGAAGTGTAGTTTTACATTTGCTTGCTGAAAAAGAGTCAGAGAAAAGGTTTCAAAAGATTCACTGCATTTTTTTGTGCCTTTCAAAGAGAAGAAGCTGGTGGGAATCAAGATCTCAAGCTGCACTTCTGAATAGCAAGGGGAATCCCTCCCCAGGCTTCAGATTCAGACTAGATTTCACTTCAAGTAAGGAACTGTAGAAAATATAATTCATAACACAGACTGATGAACTGTGCTGAGATTACCCAGTGTTAATTACAAGCTAGGCATATCAAGAAGTCCTCCCATTCATTTTAAGTGGTGCTTTACACTCATGTTAAGTTCCCTTTACTTAAATGGTGAGATAAATGGAATTCCAGCTGGAGATAAGCACCCACATCTCATGTCCATGCCCAGCTCACACTAAAGCACACCAGGAAACAACAAGTGGTGCGTTGCACTTATAAATACAGCATGAGGCAAGTTTCCATAGGTTAAAGAGAAACCTGAACCCAGAATCAATGGTAACTGAGAGCTGTCTGGGTCAGACAGAAGCAAAAAAACCACTGGTGTGGTGTCCTGGGTTCAGCAGTAGCAGTCATTTTTTCTCCTTTTTAGTAGCTGGTGCAGTGCTGTGTTTTTTTACTTTCAGCCTGGGAACAGCGCTGGTAACACCGATGGTTTTAGTTACTGCTCAAATCTTTGGTCTGATCAAGGACTTTGTGAGCCTCATGCTCTGCAGGGAGGAGGGGAAGCCAGGAGAAAGCAGAGACAGGACATCTGACCCAAACTAACTAAAGAGGTATTCCATACCGCAACACATCATGGCCAGGAGGTTAACTAGGAGTTACCCAGAATGGCTGGGACTGCGGGGTGGGGCGAGGTATCGGTCGGCTGGTGCTGAGGTGTTGTATTCTCTTCCTTTGTTATTTCCTTTATCATTACTATTATTGGTGGTAGCAGCAGTGATCTGTGTTATACCTCAGTTACTAACCTGTTCTTATCTCAACCCGTGGCAGTTGCCTTCTTTCAATTCTCCTTCCCATTCCTCCAGGAGCTGGGGGAAGAAAGTGGGAAGGGGGGTGGGGAGTAGAGTGCGTGGTTCTGATTTATGGCCTGGGCTTAAACCACGACATGTGGGAAAATATTTTTCCTTTACCTGTTGTGAGGGAGAATTAACTTACATTTGGGAAGTATTCAGGTCGTGAACAGTGTCTTTTGTGTGCTCTGGAAAACAGCAGCGAGAGAAGAGACGTTATCCTGGGTCTGGGGAAAAGTGGCTTCTATCGGCGGTCAGTGAGAGAGCCAGAATTGATGTAATACCTTGCTAAAGAGCTTGGCAGGACAGAGACTTTGATGTCAGAGAGCTTCCTGGAAACCTTCAATGCACCTTGTTTTCTTCTTTAGGGACTGTAGGGATAGGAAAAGGGGTAACAGGTTAAAACTTAAACAGAGGAAGTTTAGATTGGATATAAGGAGAAAGATCTTCACTGTGAGGGGGGTGAGGCACTGGAATGGGTTGCCCAGCGAGGTTGTGAATGCTCCATCCCTGGCGGGGTTCAAGGCCAGGTTGGACAGAGCCTTGGCTGACATGGTTTAGTGCGAGGTGTCCCTTCCCATGGCAGGGGGGTTGGAACTAGGCGATGTTCATGACCTTTCCAAACCAAACTATTCTGATTCTGCATTCTATTTTCTTGCATACTGTAGCTGAGACATGTTGAATATATACAAACAGAATCATAGAGCCACAGAAAACCCAAGTTTCACCTCAAGAGATCACCTGGTCCAAGCTTTAATGGGAAAGGGAGCCTAGATGAGAAGTGTCACGTGTAAGGCTCATCACTGCTTGATGAATTACCCCACACTGGTGTTCTTATCTCTGCTTTGGTTTAAGAAAGATTCCAAAGCATAGACAACTAAAATACATAAAGGTTTACTTAGACTTGGTGCTACATGCCAAAGGGAGGTCTGAATTGCCATTGTCTTGTGTGTGGTGGATCCAACTCAGAGAACTCCCAAGAGGAGCCTCAGTCTAACGTACAGGGGAGGAACAACTGTCAATTCCAGCAATACAAGGAACAGGCTTGGGGTTCTGGAAATACATTTTATGACAAAAGCACCATTGCATGGTTCTGCTTCAATCTTTGCAGAGAAGGGATCTACAAAATGCAGAAACTCCTGTCTGTAGACACAAAATTCCCATACCAGATATATAAAAGAGGTCCTGCAATAGATGTATCACAGTATGTTAGAGATTGGAAGGGACCTCAAAAGATCATCTAGTCCAATCCACCTGCCGGAGCAGGAACACCTAGATAAGGTTACACAGGAACGTGTCCAGGTAGGCTTTGAACGTCTCCAAAGAAGGAGATTCCACAACCTCCCTACTTGGTAAAACAGAATTAACTAATGACCAGAGAAAAATACTGAGAAATAAAGTTTCCTTACTACTCTATTTCCCTCACAGAGAAGAATAACTCCTTTTTTAGCCATGCAGGAACACAGTCTGGATGGAGAGGGACTGCCATGGCAGTGAGCAGTGGTTGGGCTGTTGGGTGCAGAGGGTGATGGGTTCTACTCTGCAGGAGCCTGGGGAATGCCACAGGGCTTTGTTTCCTTAATCTCTTTAAACAGAGACAAAGAAGAACACCACCGTGTGTAGGAACCATCCCACAGTACCTGAGCAAGAGAAATAGGGCAGGAACACAGACAGGGGCAAGTTCAGCCGAGATTCCAGAGCATCAGGAAAGTTGGTGAGGATGAAGCAGATACAAGTCTAAGCCAAGTGAGTCCCCTGGCCAGCATCCAGTCCAGAAATCACTAAACAGATCCATGACGAAGCCTAGATCACCATCAAAGGATTCCTTAGATGCACTGAAATCCTACTAAACTGGAAACCAGAGCAGCTCTAATAAAGCACAAGCTCCCTAGGCTAAGCTTAAATAGAGATGGGGCACAAATAAGCAGAAGGTGGGGAAGGACCCCCAGCTGAGGTTGGTCAGTGGGACAAAGGCCTATTAGTTCAGCCTAGGACAATTAAAACCTGTCTCAAAATGCCCCTTTCTCACCCTTGAATACAGTGGAAGCCCAGAGTCACCAGCTCAGATGTTGGACATCCTGGCACTACATGCGGATAACCCCACTGGCGATGGAAAACTGGGATCTCAAGTATCCACAGATGGACATCATCAAATCCAGGGATGGAGTCACTTGTGCTTCAGTTTCTATTAGAGGACCCTCTGCAAGATGTGAAATATCTCTAAACCCATTCTCATTCTGTTGCCAGTGTCAAAGTGAAAACTTTGAATTGTCCAAAGGTATGTCAGAAGCATCATGTAAGCTGCTCATCACTGCTGCTGTGTAGATGTGCTCAGGCATGGCTCATCCATGCCGTGCCTCAGATGCCCAAGCACCACAATGCCTTCCAGAGGTGATTTCACATCCTTTGCTGTTTCTTCTCTTTGTTTTGCTCTGGGTAAGCATGAGCAGCCCTGGAGGCTTCCTCCCAGGAGAGCACATGCAACTGTATTTACAGCCCCAGCACCACAAGCTGGGCTCTTGGAGTCTGGCAGGAGCTCCCCTCTCTTCACATCAGGTGCTTAACAGAGCTGATGCTGGCACGTGGATGTTCTCCGCGCACTGGGGATAAACTCTTGGCTCCCATCACTCGGTGGCAGAGGAAGGCACAGGAGGTAACACCAACCGAAAGCAGAGCCTCACCTGCACTGAGGCAGTGGGCTTGCTTCTGCATGTCCTCAGGTCGTCTTTTTACTGTCTTTGTCAGAGAAGAGCCTTACCAAAGTGAGTTTTCTTCATGAGAAGAGGGAGCAATGTCTGGTGCAGGCTGTGTTTCTTTCACATAGGCAGCTAAAGCAAGATGCACTGATTTATTCAAGACTTCAATGAGGATGAATTTTATATTGTTATAAAGAAATGCAACAATTCAGATTGTCAGCAGAATATAGTCACTAAGAAATCAGCCTTTGGAATAAGCACGTTGTAATATCAGTTCCTTTTTAAAGCAAGCAACCCAATGCCTATGTGTTTAGGATGCTTCAGCATGCTGTAGCTCAGAAAGGTATAAATCATTAATTTACCAGTGTGAGTGTTATCTATTGTGAATAAGCTCCAATAGTTTGATAAATGGGGTTTGGTGACTGAATGATAATCAAAACCTAAGAGAAAATGCCCAGAGGTCATTCATCTGTAAGCTGTGATTTCACTGGGACTGGGACATTCTCTTGCTCCACGTTTACATGAGATCATATGAAATTACTCTGAGGTGTCTTCTGACACAAATTTCCTTCAAACTGTAAGCAAATAAAGATGTGATTCTTTGCTCAAACCCGTGCGCTTCACTAAATCCAGAGGTTTAATATTCTCAGCACAGAAAAGCAAAACTGCCATTTGCTGCTTCAACAAACTGCCTCTTCTCTCCTGAATACCTCATCTGAAAAACGTAAAACATATATATTTTGGTTAGAAAACATATTGGAGTATTTTAAAATGTCACAGTTGAAATGGTCATTGATTGGGGTTAGATATGCTTTTGATCAGTGTGATATTCTCTTGCTTTTGCCTCAGCAGGTAACACCTGGTCATGGGAGGAAATCTCACACAGATTAAATTCATCCTGTTGGGAATTACAGACAGACCATATGCACAGACCCCTCTTTTTGTTCTGTTTCTGTTATTTTACATCGTGGCTCTCGTGGGGAACTTTGGCATTATCATCTTGGTTCGGGTGTCTCCCAGCCTCCACACCCCCATGTACTTCTTCCTCACCCATTTTGCCTTCACTGACATCTGCTATTCCACAGTCATCTCCCCCAGGATGCTGGCAGACCTGTTAGCAGAGGACAAAACCATCTCTTTCACTGCCTGCATGATGCAGTTCCTCAGCTTTGCTTTCTTTGCTGTTGTTGAGGGTCACCTCCTGGCCATGATGGCCTATGACCGGCACGTTGCCATCTGCCAGCCCCTGCTTTATGTGACCATCATCTCCAGCCGTGTCTGCTGGCAGCTCATAGCATCATCCTACCTATTCGCCAACCTTACTGCCATCATCTGCGTGTGGTGCGTCTTTGGAGGTACTTTCTGTGGTCCCAACAGAATTGACCACTTTTTTTGCGACGTATTCCCTGTGCTCAAGCTCGTGTGCTCTGACACCCACAGCAGTGAAATGGTCATCTTTGCCTTATTCACCATCAATGCGATGGGAGCAAGTGCGATCATTTTGCTCTCCTACATCTCTATCATCCGCACTGTGATGAGGATGTGCTCAGCACAGAGCAGGGCGAAAGCCTTCTACACCTGCGCCTCCCATTTGATGGCTGTTTCCATGTACTTTGGGTCAGCATTCTTCATGTACCTACAACCTCCATCTAGCCACAGGAGCCTGGATAAGGTGGCTTCCATCTTCTATGCTGTGTTCAACCCCATGCTCAACCCATTCATCTACAGCTTGAGGAACAACGAGGTGAAGGAGGCTTTGGTTAGGTGCGGGAGAAGGTTCTTAAACTACTGGCAACATAAAACAGTTCCGTCATCGAGAACATGAACAATTCACCTCAAATGACAAAGCCTATGGGGCACTAAAACAACAGCAGTTTCCCAATTATATCCATGATTTGATGTAGGTCCTTCTGCAGTTACTGCACAAAAGTCAAGGACAGTACTGAATGAGAAATAGACTCCCCACATCACATCATCCTTCCTCTGAAGGAAACCAAGAGTAGTAGAACCTCAAACTTGAATTCACTTCACAGTCACCAGCTTGGAGAAACAAATTTCCCTCAATTATCCCAGGCTCCTTTTCCTCACAGGAAACACCAATCAGCTTTATCCACTTATAGCCTTGGTCACTGATAAAGATGTCTTTTTCTTGAGAGATTCTTGACCTTGTCCCTCAAGCCCAATAAAATTCCTACTCTTACCTGTGAGTTCTTTATTAAAGCTGCTGGGGTGGGAGGGAAAAGGAAGTGCAGTTTTACATTTGCTTGCTGAAAAAGAGTCAGAGAAAAGGTTTCAAAAGATTCACTGCATTTGTTTGTGCCTTTCAAAGAGAAGAAGTTGGTGGGAATCAAGGTCTCAAGCTGCACCTTTGAATAGCAACTGGTTGCAACTTCACAGGAGATTTCACTTTAAGGCAGAAACTGTAGACTATATCGTTCATAATATAGAATGATGAATGGTGCTGAGGCTACCCAGTGTTGAGGATAATTTGGGCACATTAAGGGGTCATCCCATTCATTTTACGTGGTGTTTTACATTCATCTTAACTGACATTTACTTAGATGGTTTGATAGAATTCCAGCATGAGACACACACCCACATTCCATGCCCATGCCCTCTTGCTAGTGCACACCAGGAAATACCAAATAGTGTATTTCATAGAGCAGTTAAGACAGTTGCTCATTTCCACAGATGAAAGACAATCCTGAGCACAGAATCAATCCTAACTGAGAGCTGTCTGGGTCTCAGAGAAGCCAAAACACACCAATGGGGGAAAACATCTTCCCTTTACCTGCTCTGAGTGGGAATTAACTGGTGTTTTGAACAGAATATGGATGGTGAACAATCTCTTCTATGTGATCTGGCAAACAGGAGCAAGAGATGAGATGTTGTCTTTTGTCTGTGGGAAAGTGGCTTCAACCTCTGCTCAGTGAAGGAGGCAGAACCAATCTAATCTGATGCTGAGGAGCTTGGCAGGACAGGGACCTTTGATATCATAGAATCATAGAATAGGTAGGGTTGGAAAGGACCTTAAGATCATCCAGTTCCAACCCCTGCCATGGGCAGGGACACCTCACACTAAACCATGGCACCCAAGGCTCTGTCCAACCTGGCCTTGAACACCACCAGGGATGGAGCATTCACAGCCTCCCTGGGCAACCCATTCCAGTGCCTCACCACCCTTACAATAAAGAACTTCTTCCTTAGATCCAATCTAAACTTCCCCTGTTTCAGTTTTAACCCATTACCCCTTGTCCTGTCACTACAGTCCCTAATGAAGAGTCCATCCCCAACATCCCTATAGGCCCCCTTCACATACTGAAAGGCTGCTATAAGGTCATATCAGAGTACTTGCTATAAAAGCTTCACCACACCTTGTTTTCTTCCTCTATTTTGTTGGATATTGCTGCTTAGACTATACATATAAAATCTTAGAGCCACAAAAAGCCCAAGTTGGGACTCAGAAATCGTCTGGCCCAAGATTTGGTGGGAAAGGGAGCCTAGAAGAGAAGTGTCATCTGTAGGGTTCATTACCCCACTCTGGTGTCTTTATTTCCTCTTGGCTTTAATAAAGTTCTCAAAGCACAGAAACTGAAATGCTCAAACATTTATCCAGTCTTGGCTCTATGTTACCAAGAGAGGTTTTGATTGCCATAGTCTTGTATGTAGTGGATTCAACTTTGTGAATGTCCAAGAGGAACCTCAGACAAATGTGCAGGGGGGCACAACTGTCAATTCCAGCAATTTAAGAAACGGGCTTGAGGTTCTGGGAATACCTTTTATACTGAGAGCATCATTGCATGATTCTGCTTCAATCTTTGCAGAGGAAAGGGTCTACATAATGTAGAAACTCCTGGCTGTAGACACAAAATTCCCACACCAAATACATACCAGATTTCCTCTCCATCAAAGTCTAATATTGGTAAAGGAGAAGGCACTATGGACCAGAGGATGACACTTGTATATAGCGTTCAATTCATCACTTTATTTCCCTCACTGAGAACGCTATCTTCTATTTTGCCCATGAGGGACATGTTCCAAAGAGAGAGGGACAGTCAGAGCAGTGAGCACTGTGGGGTGCAAAGGATGATGGGTTCTACTCTGCAGGAGCCTGGGGACTGCCACAGGGGTTTGTCTCATTCATCTCTTTAAACAAACTCAAAGGGGACATCAGGGTGTGCAGGGACCATCCCACAGCACCTGAACTACAGAAATATGGCAGGAACAGAGACCTGGGCCAAGTTCAGCCAAGACTCCAGAGCATCAGGAAACCAGGTGATGATGAGGCAGGTCCAAGGCCAAAACATGTCAATCCAGATGAAGTAAACCCCCTGGTCAGGATCAGGCTCAGCAATGCCTAGGGAAATCCATTAGCAAGCCTAGGTCACCATCAAAGGATTTCATAAGAGTGCACACCTCCTGCTAAACAGGAAACCACAGTGCCTCTAATAAAACTCAACCTCCCTGGAGTGAGCTTAAATAGAGATGGGGGGCAATTGGGCAGGGGGTGGGGATGGAGCCCCAGCTGAGGCTGCTCAGGGGGATAAAGGCTATTAGTTCACCCTGGCACAACTCATCATAGCCTGGAAATGCCCATTTCTCGACCTTGAATACAGTGGAAGCCCAAAGGCACCAGCTCAGCTGTTGGACATCCAGGCACTGCATGTGCATAACCCCCCTGGGGATGGAAAACTGGGCCCTCAAGTGAGCACAGAGGGACAGCAGCAGCTCCAGAGATGGAGTCACTTGTGCTTCATGTCCCATTTGGGGACCCTCTGCAAGATCTGAAATGTCTCTAAAACCCATTCTCATTCTGTTGCCAAGGTCAGACTAAATTCTTTGCCCACAAGTATGTCAGAAGCATCCTAGGAGCTGCTCATCACTGCTGCTGAGTAGCTGTGATCAGGCATGGCTCATCCACACCATGTCTCTCAGATGCCCAAGCACCACAATGCCTTTCAGAGCTGATTTCACACCCTTTGCTTGACAACAAGCAAAATGCACCCAAAGAATCATTTACAGGTGCACTAATAAAGCCCAGGAACAATAACCGTAAATACGTGGATTTAAGGAGATGCCTTCCCCCTTCTCCCACACTGAGAGGAGGGAGTGGGTGCCAAGTGAAAGTCTACATGATTAACCCCTGATTATTTTCACAACTTTATCAACTGCCTTTCCTAACGCTACTTAAACAGGATTTCAGCAATGCAAAGAGAATTCCTGAAAACATTTCTACACTCAGAGTTACCCCTTGTTAACATCTTCATGTATAACCCACCCCAAATGTTGATTTTGCCTTTGCTGAATTCACTAAGTCAGTAATTATCCCCACAACAGGTTTTTATCATTTCACTGGGGTTTTTCTTCCATTTTGCTATGAGCAGTGATGAGAAGAGCAAGAAAACAGCAACCACCTGAACTCAAATCAACACCAGAACTGCAGTAGTACCTAAACAAAATTCTTTTCACTGATATCTGTCTACTAGGTCCAAGTGTTGTGACACGTATTACCCACCATACTGTGCTCTTGGTGTGTGGATTCAGGAAACAGTTCCCTGTCTACTTACTTCAAGAGAGTTTAGTTTATGGAGTTGGAGATGTCCCTGTGTTAGTTTGTTTCACAGAATCCCAGACTGGTTTGGGTCGAAAAAACCTCAAAGCTCCTCCAGCTCCAACCCCTGCCATGGGCAGGGACCCCTTCCACTGGAGCAGCTTGCTCCAAGCCCCTGTGTCCAACCTGGCCTTGAGCACTGCCAGGGATGGGGCAGCCACAGCTTCTCTGGGCACCCTGTGCCAGCGCCTCAGCACCCTCACAGGGAAGAGCTTCTGCCTAAGAGCTCAGCTCAGTCTCCCCTCGGGCAGGTTCAAGCCATTCCCCTTGGCCTGTCCCTACAGGCCCTTGTCCAAAGCTCCCCTTCAGCTTTTTCTCACTCCCCTATTAAGGCATTCAAAGGCCACAGTAAGGTCTCCCTGGAGCCCTTTCCCCCTCTTGCTGCCCATTACAGTCCTTTTATCACACTCCCCATCTGATCCTTCCCATCTCCTTTCTTCCACTATCGGGCACCTCTCCCTCAAGCTCTCCTTTCTGCCTTCAGTTTCCAGCACAATGGGTGGAAAAAGTTAACAGCACCATCAAGGAGAGCACAAGGACTGGGGCTGCCTCAGTCCCCAGAGACTTAAAGAAACAAATTCCCCAGGAAAGCCTTTCCAGGCAGAGAAACGACACGAGGGTGACCATGAGTAACCAGTATGGATGCACCAAGGGTAAGTTAAGCCTGGCCAAGCTGAGTGCTTCGGGTGATGTGAGCACTGAAGTTTGGATGAAGAAGAAATAGTGGACAGCATTTACCTCACTGTTAGCAAGCTCACCACGATCTTCTGTTGGCTCCTTTGCAGCCAAACTTGTGAGCTATGGTTTGAGTACAAGGAATTAAAGATGGGTGGAAAGATGGTTCATTGTACATGGTGCCTGACATTGCTGATGGACCCTGGCACCAACTCCAATTGGCAAGGTCCCTCTCACCTCCCTGCCATCATAATGTCAACCATGGCACCTGTGAAGCTGTAGCTGCCTCAGAAATGCTCCAAAAGTGGATGTGAAAGGTGGGGTTGTTCTGTGGTTTGCTCTAAGGGAGCCCAAAGCCCTGTTGCTTGCTCAAGCTGAGGTCATCTCCTTTGGGTACACTTCTCCAAACCAAGCAGCACAGAGAAGAGATAATGACCTGCTGTGGGCTTTGTCACCCTCCTGGGGCCCAAGGAGATTCACAGTCCCCACATCCCCACATCACTTGAAATAGGAAGGGGGTTTGCTGATGCTGGTTCATTCCCAGGCTCCCTGCACAGCTCCAGGCACGTTCATCTTCACATCCATCACTGAGAGCATCAGGAGGGCATCAGAGACAGAGCTGAGATGTAAGTGAGGGGCAGCATCTTCCAGCCCATTCTGAGCTCTCTGTGCAAGGACAGTGTGTGCTGAGCCATCATCTCCTGTGGTTCTCTCTTGCCAACAAGCAGCAGCTCCTGCCTCCACCTCCTGCCCTACTACAGGGTCCTGGGTTCCAGTTCTTGATGATGCTCTGGGCTTCCCAGGATGCTGCTGCAGTGAAGGCAGGCTTGGAGATCACCCTGGTGGAAAGCACCCTAAGGAGGCTTCCTCTCCTCTGCGCACAAAGGGCCCCTGGAAGCACCAGAAGCTTCAATGTACAGGACATTCAGGGTGCTCCCAATTGCTGAGATGAGGCAGGTCTGAAAGATGAATTTTTCCCTACCAAGCATAACGTTAAGAAGAGATTGCTGAGCTCTGGGGTTGCCTGTTTCTATTGTAGTGTCGAGGAACAGCCAAAGAACCCAGAAAAAGCTTTTAAAGCAAACAAAATGTGTCAGGAGGGAGGGGGAAAACCAACCTAAACCTCTGTGTAAGAATGCCTAGGTTAATAGTATGGTTTTGGTTGACAGGAACTTAGAGCTGATCCAGCTCCAGCCCCTTGCCATGGCAGCGTACACATTCACTAGAACAGGCTCCTCCAGTTCTCTGCAAACTGCACTTTACATAGTTCAGGAATTTATGACAATTTCCAGTTAGGAAGAAAACTAGCAGAGAGGGAAGAAGCGGGTGGTTGCCAAATTCCCACGAGAGGATGAAGGATCAACTCTGCACTGTGAAAGCACCACGTTTCTCTGTGTTCCAGGTTGAGCCGGATGGTCTCCAAGCCCCAGGCTCAGCACCAATGCAACCAATGAAGTGCAGCACTAGGATAAAGCTATTCAGGTGAGCAACCTACCAACTGCTTTCCATAGAGGTCATTGATCAACATCTCAAGGTGAGCCAGAGGAGCACACACCACGTTGTACCATGGTGTTTAACTGCTTCAGCACCCCTTTGTTCTACCTGTGCTGGCACAGGACTTTCCCCAACCTGTTCCTCATTGATCTGTGCCTGAACTCTCCCTTTCCATCCTGCAGGACTGTCTCTGAGCAGCTCCCACCACACAGAGGCTTTTCCACCTGGGACAGCACTGCCTCTTGGAGAAGAAACCTCCAGCCAGGAGCTCACACAGAAAGCACCATCCAGCCCATGGCACAAAGCAATTGCACCCAAGCGACCGAGTTCAGCCTGGTGGGGTTCACAGAGGAGCCGGTGACTCAGGTCTACTTGTTCCTGCTCTTCCTGCTCACCTACCTTGTCACCATCGTGGGCAACCTGGGCATCATCATCTTAATCAGGGCCAGCCCCCACCTCCACTCCCCCATGTATTATTTCCTGGGCAACCTGGCCTTTGTAGACCTCTGTTGTTCCACCATCATCACCCCCAAGATGTTGGTTGACTTGATGTCACAGAAGAAGAGCATTGCTTATGCTGGGTGCATGGCTCAGGTCTTCCTCTTTGATCTCTTTGGGGTAACAGAATACTTCCTGCTGGCTACAATGGCCTATGACCGTTACGTGGCCATTTGCCATCCCCTGCTGTACCCCCTTGTCATGTCCCCAAAGTGCTGTTTCCAGCTGGTGACTGGCTCATACCTCGTGGGGCTGACCAATGGCGTGGCACAGACCATCAGCATGTCCACCCTGTCCTTCTGCAGCTCCAGCACCATCGACCTCTTCTTCTGTGACATTTCCCCTCTCATCTCGCTCTCCACCTCTGACACCACCCTCAGCCACATCATCCTGACCACTGCAGCATCTCTCTTTGGTGTGTCCAGCAGCCTGGTTATCCTGCTCTCCTACGTGGCCATCATCGCCACCATCCTCAGCATCAATTCAGCCGAGGGCAAGCGCAAAGCCTTCTCCACCTGCACCTCCCACCTCACCACTGTCAGTATCTCTTATGGGGCATCCTTCTTCACGTACTTAAACCCCATCTCAAGCAGCTCAAGAGGAGCAGATAAATGGGCTGTGGTGCTCTACACCATGGTGCCTCCCATGCTGAACCCCTTGATCTACAGCCTGAGGAATAAGGAGGTGAAAGAGGCTCTGAGGAGACTCTTGAAAATAAAATGATCTTGAATTCTCCCAGTATAGGCTCAGATAGAATGGAGATGTGGGGAGGTGCTCACCTGTTTGGGAAGTGCCTTAGATGGACAACTTTTGGGGAGTCTTCTGCAGCTGAACTTATGTGATGGCTTATTTGATATCACCAGCTGAATACACAAATATGAACATTGCAAAGGCTTTTACAATTGCTCTGAGTCAAGGTATGGGCTTTGGTGTGTGTTGCTTTCCTTTTTCTTGGCAAATCAGAATAAACACAGAGTGAATTCTACTGTTCCACTAAATGAAACCCCTTTTTAAACTTAATGTGAAGTCATTTGGGGCCATAAGAAAAATACACCAACATTTATAGCAAGATAAATGGAGAGGACAGCAAATAACAGGCACACTGTGGAGAAAGTATTTACAAATTTTGATTCTCAAACCTCATTAAATGATTTCCACCTCTATTCACTTCATTCCATTTCAGACAGCAAAGAATTCAAGTTAAATATAGTACTTGGGTGACCTCTGTTATGAATGAAGGCGCTTTGAAAGAGTTTGAAGAAGTGGGAGTCATGAATCCCCACCAAAGGGCAGATCCTATCAAGGAACCCCTGTCCCCTGCTCCACACCTTGGCTTTCCAGCTCCCTGTTGGCAGCAATAAAAGCCAGGATCTCCATGGCAGCCTGAGCACAACAAAGCACAGGAGCTGTGGAGTTATTCTGCAGCCTCCAGACCTGCTGTATGGCAGCCCAGAGTGATTACATTGCCTGCCCTGATGACTCTCCTGTTGCCTTCCTGCACAGAGAGCTGATGGGTGATGGGCAAACACTGCATACATAAACCACCCCAAACTACTCCAATGTGTGCATTACCTCAGCCCATAGAGCTGCAGCCTCTGCCAGGACCATGGTGAAACCTGGAGCCATGGCTGAGCCTGAGGGCTATCCTAGAGACATGAAATAACTTGGGCTGGAGGGAGAAGCTCCATGATTGAATTGAATCAAGCCAGGATCAAAGCATTTGCTGATTCCTTAACAACACACAACTAAGAGGCACCCAGGGTCAATCAGCTGAATCCTGCTTTGTTCCCAAAGCTTCCTGATATTCCCTGGTTATTATTTAACCCAGACGATGGCTGTTTTCCTAAGGCTTGGGGATAAGTAAGGACAGCGGTTTCACACCCTTTCTGGCCCCTATGTCAGTGTTTGACTGCTCTTACAGTGAGGGTTTTCTACCTCCATCTGTTTCTAACTGGAATTTCCCAAGCTGCAAATTCACAGTAGGCAATCTCAGATTTACCCTCATCTGCAAGATCAAGCACATGGAGAACCTGCAAGTCAAATAGAATGGGACACCATTCTTTCAGGTATTCTGTGTCTCTTCAGTCATACAATCATAGAACGGTTTGGGTTGGAAGGGACCTTAAAGCTCCTCCAGCTCCAACCCCTGCCACGGGCAGGGACCCCTTCCACTGGAGCAGCTTGCTCCAAGCCCCTGTGTCCAACCTGGCCTTGAGCACTGCCAGGGATGGGGCATTTACCACTGCTTTGGGCAACCAGAAGTCATGAAGCAACATGTGCCTGTTCCTGAGCTGTCCCAGTTATATCTTCATGCTCTGTACTGGGCCACACAGACATAATTCCATAGTCCTAGACTATTATCCCAGTGAAACACTGACATGAGCACCAGCAGAGGGGATCAGACTGCATGAACCCAGGTCAAGAAGCACACAGGCATCTGGGACTGAGTTCAGTTGCCTGAACATTGACTGTTAACACCCTGGAGGGGCCCCTGGGTCTCCCTCTGAGCTTTCAGATGTTGCTCCAGAATGACCCAACCCTTCTGAAGGTTGCATGATGTACATGTCAAGTGCATGGCAATGTCCTCAACCCTTCAGGACAGAGCAAATGGCACCACATTTCTATAGGAGGGCAACCAAACCTGACCTGGAGCATTTCACAGCATCTGCCTCCTTCCCTGCAACTTAACTGGTAGTTTCAACCACAACTTAGAGGAAAATACGCAAAACAAAAAAAAAGGTGGTTTCTTAGATCTTAAATTATCTTTTTTTTTCCTTTATAAAGATTTAGTCCAACTGATAGGAAATTAAAATAAAGCTTTTAAGACTGTCGGGAGGAAGCATTAGGAGATCTGAAGTTGTTTCATATTCTTCAAATTCAGATAAATAAAAGTTGAGTCATTAAATCAGTTTTGTGTCTCCATCTGTGTTTGGTGGAGGTGTGTTCCTGTATCTCCAGTATTTGTTCAGATAAAGAGAGCAGTTTCAAGAGTTCAAGTGTGAAGACACACACACACACACACACACACACACACACAGAGCATCCTCCCCTCACTGTGTTTCCATCCCCATCAGAGGCTGGGGTCAGGCTGCATGAACTGGGCTCCTTTTGGACTCTTAGAACCAAGCAGGTTGGAAAAGAGATTCAAGCTCACCCATTCCAACCCTTACCCCAGCACTGCCAAGGCCACCCCTAACCCATGGACAGAAGCCTCGGCTATAGGGTTTGGGAGCACTTGCAGGGCCGGTGCCTGCAGCCCTGCCCTGGGCAGCCTGTTCCAATGCCTGAGCACCCTCTGGGGCAGGAATTGTTCCTCAGCTCCATCTAACCCTGCCCTGGTGCAGCTTGAGGCCGGTTCCTCTTGTCCCCTCTTTTGGATTAAAACAAACTGAAAATAGGTTTGAGGGGGGCAGCTGATGCAGTTTGACCTCCAGTGGGCCTTCAGATCCTGACTGGAATTAGTTGAATCCAGAGAAAGCTATTCTGAGATGCATATACCAGGGACAGAGGGTGCATGGTACAAGTCCTTCTGATGTTCAGACCTGCTCTGGACCACATCCATCCTCACCAACTGTCCTAGGATGTGACAAAACATCCTCTTATTCCCCTCCCTCCTAGAAGGGACCTGACTATCTCATAACTGGACAAGGAATTTTAGATGCTGAGGCAGGTGACCCCATTCCCATGCTTATTCTCCAATCCCAAAATCATAATGATAGGAAAACCACATTTATGAAAGCCAGTCAGACACGGAGGATGGATGTAGTGGACTTCAACTTGCCTCACAGCTTAAGAGACACAAGCACATCCATCCCAAGGCAAATAATGACAAGAAGTTTAAAGTATGAGGAGTCCTTGAGCAGGTCCAAAGGTGAGGAGAAATGCAATGAGCTTCTACAGCTCCCTTTATTAGGGGTCAAAAGTAGATAGGGACAAAGCACCCCTTTAGCAAGAACCACATTATCTGCACATGTCACAAAGACAGGGATGTGTCTTTAAAGAGAGAGTATGACCAAGTTTGTATGGGCACAGAAAGCCCTCCAGCAGGCCCCAGACCCAGGCTTTCCCAATACAAGCACTCACAGCTATTTCCATCACAAGAGATGCTGCTCACTTTGCCAAAGCAAGAAGCGGTCCCTGGGGACCAACCACCCTGCCAGGAGTCATCAGCTTTAACAAGACCTTCTGGGGGTTACCAAGGAAGTTTCCTCATCACCACGAAAGCTTCTCAGAAGACTTGGATGTGACTTACCTCATTCTTCATAACAAGCCATCAGAGATTAATTAGCTGGGGATAACAAGGAAGAAACTTTCTTCTTTGTTAACAAAGTTCACTTCTACAAGTGCCTTGCTTGACAGAGATGGCTCATGCCCAAAGCCAGTGAGCTGGAGGATCAGTGTGTTGGCATGTTTGTGTATTAAGGACAACTCCAGGGGCCTGGATCATGGAATCCCAGCCTGGTTTGTGTTGGAAGGGACCTTAAACCTCATCCAGCTCCAACCCCTGCCATGGGCAGGGACCCCTTCCACTGGAGCAGCTTGCTCCAAGCCCCTGTGTCCAACCTGGCCTTGAGCACTGCCAGGGATGGGGCAGCCACAGCTTCTCTGGGCACCCTGTGCCAGCGCCTCAGCACCCTCACAGGGAAGAGCTTCTGCCTAAGAGCTCAGCTCAGTCTCCCCTCGGGCAGGTTCAAGCCATTCCCCTTGGCCTGGCCCTACAGGCCCTTGTCCCAAGCCCTCTCCAGGTTCCTAAATCCCCTTTAGGCACAGATTTATGAAGAAAAGTTTCTTTCCCATTGCTCTGAAAAGAACAAACCAACACTAATATCTTCTAGGCAATTACTTCCTATCCATCTATGCAGAATATAAACCCTTCTTCAGGAAGTTAATAGCTGTTATCAGCAACATTTATAAAAGCAAACACACAGCCAGGACACTGCCTACATCCATTTTGCTTTCCTGTTCTCTCCAGGAAGTGCTTTATGGATGCTGAGCATTGAGGCTCTGCTGCATTAGAAATGATTCATCAATAGAACTGATCGAGGCCAGGTTGGACACAGGGGCTTGGAGCAACCTGCTCTAGTGGAAGGGGTCCCTGCCTATGGCAGGGGGCTGGAACTGGGTGAGCTTTAAGCTCCCTTCCAACCCAAACCATTCCATGGTTGCATGAAAAGCTGCTTTCAGCTTCTCACTTTTGAGTGGTCTTTCTGAAGGAGCCCAAACCTTCAGCACTATGAGCTGATGTTCCCCATTAGACTTAAACTGACTCTTCAGGCTATGGCCTCTGTCTGCTCTGAAAACAACCCACATTGTAGCTGTGTCTGCCCATCACCCTTCACTGCAAGTGCAGAGAACCATCCACTTATTCCAGAAGAAACCCCTGATATGGATGTTTAAAATAGAGCCAAGCTGAATCAAAGCCCCCAGATGCATCCTTGTCTCCATAAGAGGAACCTTCGGTGACTAATTCAGATGGGGAAACCTACAGTAAGATAGGATGACTCTTTGGACCTATGTGACTCAACCCCAAAACCCTGGAATGAGGAGTCATGAGTAAACTGCAGCTGGGATGGAAAATAAGCTTGGCCTGGGTGGAAAGACTTAAGGAGAAGAGGAAGTGATGGAGAAGTTCTGGACAACTCTGAGAGTCTTTGAGCCATGAAACAAGTTGGGCACATCTGGTTACGACCTATGGCCAGAAGCATGGAGCATCTGTGTCATCAGCATCAGATGACATCCAAGGAAAAGCCAACACTGCTCAGACAGGGCCTTGAAAGGCTGTTCCTGAACCAAGTTGTGTAACTGCTTATCACAGGGGATGAAATTCCACCCTGCCCCTAGGTCAGCATGGTGGTAGCTTTCCATGGAGCAGGCCCATCCAGGAAAGCAAGACACCAGCTACATTTCCTATGAGGAAATAAGTAGATGGGCACATGAAGCTGAGAGCTGGCCTTGATAAGGTTCCCCACCACCATGGTGATGGAGATGAGTAAAACAGTCACAAAGAAGAGCTTCTATACGTTGGTGAAGCCCAAGAGGACAAAGGTGGTCACACTCCAGTGGTTACCTCCAGCCACTCTCTTGGCAGCAGGAGACAAAGGAACATGCAAAGAGGTCGAATCACTTCTCCCAGCTCATAGGAACACACAGTGCATAATGTGTGCAGGATTTGGGGTTTCCTCTGTGAACGCACCCAATTACTTGGAGATAAAAACATGATGGTTGAAGTCCTAAATAATAAACTGAAAAATAATACCTTGATAAGATAATGCTCAATCATTCCTATATGGAAAAAATAATTTTAGAGCTTAAATCCTAAACCTCTGGCTGGTCTGTTATGGAAAGAATTGGTCAAGCAAAAGATAACAAAGTTCTCAAAAGCATCCAAAATCTTTTTAAGAAGTAGGCTTGTTTGGGGTGACATTATTCCTGTTTGTAGGAGTTGTTCTTATTTAAGGACAAGTAAATACAATAATATCATGCTTAATTTGCCACATGAATTAGTGCTGTATTAAGTAGATAAGAAACCACATTGGAGTGATTTTCTGACTCTCTAGTGATGCTTGGGTCAATTAAAGCAACACAAGAATCCCTGTATGCAATTCCATGTACATGTAGCTTCAAGGGAAAAACCAGGCCCTCCTCATCTGAATTATACTTGCATGTATTTCTCCTCTGTTCTTATATTTAAATAACATGTGTGTGTATAAATCCATATAAAAAGATGACTGCTGCTCATGTTTCCCTTAAATATGCATTCACCTTAAAACAATGCAGAGATGACCTTAAAGTATGCATATTGCCTGTTGAGAAATGAGCACCACTCCTCCTTCCCCTCCCACTTCCCTCTTTCCATCAGCCCCTTTTCAAGCAAGATGACCATTTCTTCAGCACAATTCACCTTCTCCCTCCACCCTTCCCAAAGCAGCTTTTACTGCCCCATTCCCCAGCCTGTGGTCAGATGTTCATTGCAGAAAGTTCCTTGACCCTCTGCCAATGCTCTTCTCAGGGTGCTGGTGGGTGCCTTTGCTTCAAGTACACATTGATGGCTCATTTCAACACAGTGAACACCACAACCACCTTGTCCCTCTCTGCTAAGCTGCCCCCGCAGACTGTCTTGGTGCTTAGAGCAAGTCTTCCCCATGGTCAGCACTCAGCATTTTCCCTTTTTGAAGTCTGATTCCACCTGCCTATTTTGGACCCAAAACTGGCCTTTGAAAAGCCATTTTGCTTCATATGCCTCCAAATTTAAATAACCTCAGGGTGGCTCTTTCCTGCTTGCAAAAGGAGGAAACAAAACCAAGACTGGGACTTGCTCCCTATACAGAAAAGCAGGCAACAGCAGACAGGGGTTTGCTAGGGCTTTAACACCTTTATATGGGTTCAGAAGATCCAGCTGAAGTTGCCTAAACCCACCTCAGACATGGGGGTGAAGGCAACTGCTGTTTCCCATTGCTAATGGCTCACACACTCAATGGCAACTTCCTCATCCTCATTCTTCTCCCTCACCTTCGGTAGTAATTACATAACTTTGACCAACATAAACAGTAGGCATCTCAAACAAACCTCTTGCATCTAACAACACCCCAAACAGCCATTCTCAATACCACTGCTTGTCTAAACAGGGCAAACCATCACCCATCCCACATCAAATACCCACATCCTATCACACACAGAAGCATCCCTTTCTCTGCGGTCTCTGCTTTACACATACATGCTGACACTGCAGGTCTCTAAAGCCAGCTGAATCCAGTCCTCTCCATGGGACTGTCTGTCCTTGCTGAACCCAACCTTCCAATTCTCACTTTCAATCTTTCCCAAGATACAGGAAATGCAAACTGCTCTTTATTGGATACAAAAAACATAAATGAGAATCCCAGAGTGGTTTGGGTTGGGAGGGATCTTAAAGCTCCTCCAGCTCCAACTGCTTCCACGGGCAGGGACCCCTTCCCCTGGAGCAGGGTGCTCCAAGCCCCTGTGTCCAACCTGGCCTTGAGCACTGCCAGGGATGGGGCAGCCACAGCTTCTCTGGGCACCCTGTGCCAGCGCCTCAGCACCCTCACAGGGAAGAGCTTCTGCCTAAGAGCTCAGCTCAATCCACCCCCATCTCTTTACAAGCCATGAACAGTGGTAAAGGCAGACACAGAGATGAACTCACCAGTGCCTGAAGAAGATCTCCTTGCTTCTTCCACCAGGACCTCAGGAGGGTTCCCTTCTCCAGGGTACCAATGGTGTCTAAAAGAAGTCATTCTAATATCTCCCAATTCTCTTTCAAAAGCAAGAAAGAGACACCTTGGCCAATAGTTTTAATGGGAGTAAGACCAAACTGAGACTCTGCCTTTCCTTTCTACATTAAGGGAAGCTAAGGTAGCTCGGTTTCCAGCTAGCCTAGGTAAGAGCTGGTAATCCATGTTCTTGGATCTTCCCATACATCTAGAATTCACACAATGGATAGGAGTGATCACCCCAGTGCAGGACCTACATGTTTGAAGTCCAAGTGTCCAACTCCTTTCCAATCAAAACAGGGGAAAACCACATTTCCATTGCTTCTGAGTCTTTTTTAACCTACCAAAAACAGGAAACATACCAGAAACCTCCTAAGAGAACCTCATTCATCCTCTTTCAGGTAAGGCTCACATTAAGAAACAAACCTCAATGTCTCTCCTTTATAAACCAAGGTCCCATTACAGCTAACGAGACTCAGGCCAATGCAATCAGCAGAGTTCATTCAGATCTCTTCAGCTGCAGCAATGGAGGTGTCTGCCTTGCAGTGAGATGCAGGAACCCCACCAAATCTCCCACAGCAATAAAGGGAGCTGATGGACCCAGTAAACAATAGAGGTGACATGGTGCATTCAAATGTAAGGAGATAAGTGCTTGCCCAACGACATTTGAGGTGATTCCTAAATCCAGTCACCAAGTGCCCAAAGAAGGGGAGGCAGCTCCTACCCAGCATTTGCTCAGCTGCCTTTAAACCAGATTTAACTACAATGAAAGCAGCTCCACCTGGAAGGGGAGAGCTAAAGCCATTAGGAGCTCAGCAGCAGCAATGCCAGAAGCCACGCTCCTCATTGCCTGCTCATCATGACCCACCAGGCAGATGCATTGCAATGCTGGCTGCTGCTTCTGCTTCCTAGAACCTCACCTCTGCTTCCAGTAGGGTCTCCCATGCCAGTCAGGTCTCAAATGAAGGGTCAGACAAAGTGTATCCACGGGCAGGATGGGCTCACTAGCCTTCGGGCAACCATCCTAGGAGAAGGACAACTCCAACTTCAAACCTGGGCAGATGGAGCTCTTGTAGCCCTGTAAGGCCATGCATCTAAGAGAAGGACACTCTAATCAAACCTACGGCCTGAGGACTTTGCTGTCACCGTCCAAGCTCGCTAGGCCCTGGCAGATAAACCTCAGGTGTAAAGGGTGAGGCCAGTTCTGCGCACGCTGTGCCTCACCTAAAATAAATCCACTGCGCAGGCCTGAAGGGTTTACCCACACTTGCAAAGCCCTGTAGCGACAGGCGAGGGACGAAACGGAACGTGGTAAGTGATAAGCTGCACTGGAAGGGGCATGCAGGCGGTTCAGGACATTGGTCACTCCAGATTGACCCAGGAGACACCTTCTGCTGTGCTTTTTGTAGCCGGATTTGCCTACCCCACATTGGCCTTCTTAGTCATCAGCGTGCTTGTAGTAAGCGTGGGTAAAACCCTTCCCGAATCTTTCTTCGCAAAGTCAAGCGATGGTCATGATGATGATGATGAGTTCATCCTGGGACAATTCACCCCTACCTCAAAAAGCCCCTTTCTCACTGGAAAAGCTAAGAGTCACCACCTCAGGTGTTGGAACTCCAAGCTCTAGATGTGGATGACCCCACTGGGGATGGAAAACTGGGCTCTCAAAGGGCCCTCCACAGAGGGACATCAGCAACTCCAGAGATGGAGTCATTTGTACTTCACGTCCCACTTGGGACCCTCTGCAAGGTCAGAAATGGCTCTAAACCCATTCTCATTCTGGTGCGAAGGTCAAACTGAAACCTTTGCATGGCCCACAAGTATGTCAGAAATACCCTATGATCTGCTCATCACTGCTGCTGTGTATCTGTGATCAGGGATGGCTCATCCATGCCCTGTCTCTCAGATGCCCAAGCACCACAATGCCTTTCAGAGGTGATTTCACACCCTTTGCTTTTCCTTCTCTTTGTTTCCCTCTGGTAAAGCATGAGCAGCCCTGGAGGCTTCCTCCCAGGAGAGCACATGCAACTGTATTTACAGCCCCAGCACCACAAGCTGGGCTCTTGGAGTCTGGCAGGAGCTCCCCTCTCTTCACATCAGGTGCTTAACAGAGCTGATGCTGGTGCGTGGATGTTCTCTGCTGTGTTGGGGATAAACCCTTGGCTCCCATCACTCAGTGGCAGAAGGAAGGCACAAGAGGTAACACCAACACAAAGCAGAGCTTCACCTGCACTGAGGCAGTGGGCTTGCTTCTGCGTGTCCTCGGGTCCTCTTTGGGAAAGCTGTTCCAGAAAACAGCCTTACCAATGTGAGTTTATTTCTAAGAAGAGGGAGCAATGTCTGGTGCAGGTTGTGTATATTTTACACAGGCAGCTAAAGCAAGATGCACTGATTTATTCAAGAGTTAAATGAGAATGAATCTTATTTTGTTATAAAGAAATGCAACAGTTCAGACTGCCAGCAGTATATGGTCGCTAACAAATCAGCCTTTGGAACCAACCTTTTATAACATCAAGTACATTTTAAAGCAAGCAACTTAATGCCCATGGGTTTAGGATGCTGCAGTGTGCTGGAGCTCAGGGAGTTATAAAATATCTATTTAACCCTGTGAATGTTATCTGTTGTGAATGATCTCAAATATTCTGATAAATGTGATTTGGTGACTGGAATGATAACTAAAAGCTGACGGAAAATGTCTGGAAGTCATTCATGTGTAAGCTGAGATTTCACTGGGAATGTGACTTTCTCTTGCTTCAGGTTTACATTCAGTCCTATGAGGTTCTCCTGAGATGTCTTCTGACACAAAGTGCCTCTAATCTTAAGGCAATTGAAGATCTGATTCTTTTCTCAAATATAAAGAACCCATCTCTGTGAATAAATCCAGAGTTTTAATTTTCCCAGCATAGAAATCTGAAAAATGGCTTCTGTTGCTTCAATATGCTCTTTGTTATTTTTCAAATATCTCAGCCTAAAACCATACAGTATATATCATTTGGGTGAAAAAATGTAGTCGTGTACACTAAAATGTAGTAGTTAAAATAGTCACCGATTGGAGTTAAGTATGGTCCAAATCTGAATCTCCATTTTTGATCAGTCTGATGTTTCTCCTCCTTTTGCCTTAGCAGGTAACACTTTGTTATGGGAGGAAATCAAACCCAGATTAAATTCGTCCTATTGGGAATTACAGAGAGCCCACATCTGCAGACTCCTCTTTTTGTCTTGTTTCTATTGATTTACATTGTCACTTTAGTGGGGAACTTCGGCATTATCATCTTGGTTCGGATGGTTCCCAGCCTCCACACCCCCATGTACTTCTTCCTCACCCATTTTGCCTTCACTGACATCTGCTATTCCACAGTCATCTCCCCCAGGATGCTGGCAGACCTGTTAGCAGAGGACAAAACCATTTCTTTCACTGCCTGCATGATGCAGCTCTTCACCTTTGCTTTCTTTGCTACTATAGAGTGTCACCTCCTGGCCATGATGGCCTATGACCGACACGTTGCTATCTGCCACCCCCTGCTTTATGTGACCATCATCTCCAGCCGTGTCTGCTGGCAGCTGGTAGCATCATCCTACCTATTCGCCTTCCTCAGTGCCATCATCTACACATGGTGCACGTTTGGAGGTTCTTTCTGTGGTCCCAACCGCATTGACCACTTCTTCTGTGACGAAGTTCCTGTGCTAAAGCTCGTGTGCTCCGATACCCACAGCAGCGAGATGGTCATCTTTGCCTTTGTCACCATCAATGCAGTGGGTGTAAGTGTGGTCCTTTTGCTCTCCTACATCTCTATCACCCGCACTGTGCTGAGGATGTGCTCAGCACAGAGCAGGGCCAGAGCCTTCCACACCTGCGCCTCCCATTTAATGACTGTTTCCATGTACTTCGGGACCGGATTCTTCACCTACCTACAACCTCCATCTAGCCACAGAAGCCTGGATAAGGTGGCCTCCATCTTCTATGCTGTGCTCATCCCCATGCTCAACCCATTCATCTACAGCCTGAGGAACAGGGAGGTGATGGGGTCTCTGGGGAAATGTGGAAGGAGGTTGCTCAACCTCTGGCAACACAGAAGATTTTTGTCATCCACTACATGAACAGTTCATCCCAAGTGAGAAAGACTATGGGGCACAAAAACAAAGGGATTTTTCCCAATAATCCCCATTATTTGATGTGGATTCTTCCACAGTTCCTTCACAATACTCAATTACAATATTTAATGAGATATAGACCCCCCCAGATCACATCTTCTTTCCTTGGAGGGAAACCAAGAGGAGAGGAACCTCTTGGTGGCTTCCTTTGTGAGGCAAAAGCAGCAGTGGCTTCTCTAAGTGCACTTATTGAAATATATTTTCCTTCTACTCCTGGCCTTGAAGGATCATCTCAGCTTTTGAGAACTAAGCTTCTACTTACCCGCTTATGAAATCATTTCTAAAGCAGATGGGGAACTACAGTGGTTTAAACAGCTAGGCTGAGACTGCATGGCTAAAAATAGTATAGCAGGCTCCTTTTAATTAGTAAGATGGTCAAATATGGCAGAAAAGAGAGATGTAGATATATGGATTTGTGTGTATGTGTGTCTTTAAGTTATTACCTCAATACCAGCTGTTATTTGTAACATATATGATACATGATGTCTGATTTTTATGATGCCATTTATCTTCACTTGGGAGAGGTGACAGTCTAACTCTGCTTTCATAATGTCAATCTTTGCTGTATTCAAAAGGAAAATTGTAATAAGATAAACCTGCCACTATGTGCAGTGCCATCATTTTTTAAATGAGATGGATTAGTAAGTGCTCCAATGGAATAGACTGTCAGATCTGCTGCTCACTGAGATTGACCCTTCCACAGGGCCCCCATGGAGATCACGGAAGAACCAGTCTAGCTTTATACCTGTGATTTCATGTCATGGGAACCCAGCTTAGGGCCAAAGGGGTGATACCTATCCTACCACTGTGCTGCCCGTGTATTTTTGAGGACTCTTCAAAGCCTTAACAGGCTATGCTCCAGCAGCGGCCCTTTGGTGTCCACCAGATGACTGATGACCATGATGTTTGGTCCTGGCACTACACAAGGAAACACCAATCAGCTGTCCTCAGTCCTAACTTTTGTCACTGATAAAGATGCCTTTTTCTTGCAAGATACTTGACCTTGTCCCTCTGCTCCAATAAAACCCCTCACTCTTACCTCTGAGTTCTTTATTAAAGCTGCTGGGGTGGGAGGGAAGAGGAAGTGTAGTTTTACATTTGCTTGCTGAAAAAGAGTCAGAGAAAAGGTTTCAAAAGATTCATTGCATTTGGTTGTGCCTTTCAAAGAGCAGAAGCTGGTGGGAATCAAGGTCTCAAGCTGCACCTTTGAATGTCAAGGGGAAACCCTCCCAAGCTGCAGCTTCACAGGAGATTTCACTTAAAGTTATTGTAGGCAATTGTTCCAGAGATTGAGGATTCTGGGTTGAGGGAAATGCAACCTGAGAATGAATCACAACGGGTTTAGTAATACAGGGAAAATATAGAGATAACAAAAGACACAGTAAAGGATAATTCTGATGGTTGGTTATCTCACCAACCCCAAAGACCATGTAATGACGATCAGGAAACCGGCTCTGAGAAACATCATCACAGTGCGAGGTGGCAGGCTCAACATAAGCAGGCGTCCCTGTGAAGGCAGTGTTGACCTGGGTGGTATAAGGTTCTGCCTCCCCACACCGCATGAGGCTCGGGCTTTTATACTAGCAGAAATGCACACTCATTCTGATGCAGGGGTCCAGCCCTCATCGGAAGAAGAGGCCAGCAATACCTAGAAAGGTCTCCGAGGGCTGGGACTTTTCCAGGGATCAGCTAAAGCGGGATCTAACAGAGAGGAGCCACCACAGACAAACAGTACTTGTCCATTTTTGTGTGTTTCACCATGGACCATTATCTGGTGTCACTGACACAGCAATAGAATTCATAATAACGGTGATGAACTGTGCTGAGAGCACCCAGTGTGAAGGACAATTTGGGCACATCAAGGGATTCTCCCATTCACTTTAAGGGGTGTTTTACATTCATCTTAAGTGCCGTTCACTTAAATGGTGTGATACATGCAATTCCATTTGGAGATAAGCACCTATATCCCATGTCCATCCCCAGCTCGTGGTCAAGCACACCAGGAAAACCAAATCGTCTATTTCCCATAAGAATTAATTCTCTAGAAAGATTCCATAGACGAAAGACAAAACTGAACCCAGAATCGATCGTAACTGAGAGCTGTCTGGGTCAGAAAGAAGCAAATAAACACTGGTGTGGGAAAATATTTTTCCTTTACCTGTTGGAGTGAGAATTAACTTACATTTGGGAAGCATACGGGTCGTGAACAGTGTCCTTTGTGTGCTCTGGCAAACAGTAGTGAGAGGTCTGGGGAAAAGTGGCTTCTACCTGTGGTCAGTGAGGGAGCCAGAATTGATGTAATTACTTGCTGACAAGCTTGGCAGGACAGAGACTCTGATGTCAGAGAGCTTCTTGAAATCTTGCACCACACCTTGTTTTCTTCCTCTTCTTTTGTCACATATTGTAGCTGAGACATATAGTACAAATAGAATCATAGAGCCACAACGAACCCAGGTTTCACCTCAAGAGATCATCTGGTCCAAGCTTTAATGGGAAAGGGAGCCTAGATGAGAAGTGTCACTTGTAGGGGTCATCGCTGCTTGATAAATTACCCCACTATGGTGTTCTTATCCCCTCCTTGGTTTAAGAAAGATTCCAAAGCAGAGACATGTGAAATGCTTAAAGGTTTACCTAGACATGGTGCTGCATTCCTAAGAGAGGCCTGGATTGCCATAGTCTTGCATGTGGTGGATTCAGCTCAGGGAACTCCCAAGAGGAGCCTCAGTCTAACGTACAGGGGAGGAACAATTGTCAATTCCAGCAACACAAGAAACAGGCTTGGGGTTCTGGAAATACGTTTTATGACAAAAGCATCATTGCATGATTCTGCTTCAATCTTTGCAAAGAAGGGATCTGAAAATTCAGAATCCCCTGGCTGTAGACACAAAATTCCCATACCAGGTAGATAACAGAGGTCCTGCCATAAAAGTCTAATAATATACTTGGTAAAACAGAATTAACTAACGACCAGAGATAAATATTGGGAAAAAGTTCCCCTTAGTACTCTATTTCTGTCACAGAGAAGAATAACTCCTTTTTTAGCCATGCAGGAACACAGTCTGGATGGAGAGGGACTGCCATGGCAGTGAGCAGTGGTTGGGCTGTTGGGTGCAGAGGGTGATGGGTTCTACTCTGCAGGAGCCTGGGGAATGCCACAGGGCTTTGTTTCCTTAATCTCTTTAAACAGAGACAAAGAAGAACACCACGGTGTGTAGGAACCATCCCACAGTACCTGAGAGAGAGAAATAGGGCAGGAATAGAGACCTAGGCCAAGAGCAGCAAAGACTCCAAAGCATCAGGAAAGTTGTGATGATGAAGCAGACACAAGACCAAGCCAAGTCAATCCCCTGCTCAGCATCCAGTCCAGAAATCACTAAACAGATCCACAATGAAGCCTAGATCACCATCAAAGGATTCCTTAGATGTGCAGAACTCCTACTAAACTGGAAAACACAACTGCTCTAATAAAGCACAAGCTCCCTAGGCTGAGCTAAAATAGAGATGGGGCACAAACAGGCAGAAGGTGGGGATGGACCCCCAGCTGGGGCTGCTCAGTAGGACAAAGGCCTATTAGCTCACCCTGGGACAGCTCATCCCTGCCTCAAAATGCCCCTTTCTCACCCTTGAATGCAGTGGAAGCCCAGAGTCACCAGCTCAGATGTTGGCATCCAGGCATTGCATGTGGGTAACCCCACTGGTGATGAAAAACTGGGCACGCAAGTGTGCACAGAGGGACAGCAGCAAATCCAGAGATGGAGTCACTTGTGCTTCAGTTTCTATTTGAGGACCCTCTGCAAGATCTGAAATGTCTCTAAACCCATTCCCATTCTGTTGCCAATGTGAAAGTGAAATCTTTGAATGGTCCACAAGTATGTCAGAAGCATCATGTAAGCTGGTCATCACTGCTGCTGTGTATCTGTGATCATGGCTCCATCACTCCATGTCTCTCAGATGCCCAAGCACCACAATGCCTTTCAGAGGTGATTTCACACCCTTTGCTTTTCCTTCTCTTTGTTTTCCTCTGGGAAATCATGAGCAGCCCTGGAGGCTTCCTCCCAGGAGAGCACATGCAACTGTATTTACAGCCCCAGCACCACAAGCTGGGCTCTTGGAGTCTGGCAGGAGCTCCCCTCTCTTCACATCAGGTGCTTAACAGAGCTGATGCTGGTGCGTGGATGTTCTCTGCTGCACTGGGGATAAACTCTTGGGTCCCATCACTCGCTGGCAGAAGGAAGGCACAGGAGGTAACACCAACCGAAAGCAGAGCCTCACCTGCACTGAGGCAGTGGGCTTGCTTCTGCATGTCCTCAGGTCGTCTTTTTACTGTCTTTGTCAGAGAAGAGCCTTACCAAAGTGAGTTTTCTTCATGAGAAGAGGGAGCAATGTCTGGTGCAGGCTGTGTTTCTTTCACATAGGCAGCTAAAGCAAGATGCACTGGTTTATTCAAGACTTCAATGAGGATGAATTTTATATTGTTATAAAGAAATGCAACAATTCAGATTGTCAGCAGAATATAGTCACTAAGAAATAGCCTTTGGAATAAGCACATTGTAATATCAGTTCCTTTTTAAAGCAAGCAACCCAATTCCTATGTGCTTAGGATGCTTCAGCATGCTGTAGCTCAGAAAGGTATAAATCATTAATTTACCAGTGCGAGTGTTATCTATTGTGAATAAGCTCCAATAGTTTGATAAATGGGGTTTGGTGACTGAATGATAATCAAAACCTAAGAGAAAATGCCCAGAGGTCATTCATCTGTAAGCTGTGATTTCACTGGGACTGGGACATTCTCTTGCTCCACGTTTACATGAGATCATATGAAATTACTCTGAGGTGTCTTCTGACACAAATTTCCTTCAAACTGTAAGCAAATAAAGATGTGATTCTTTGCTCAAACCCGTGTGCTTCACTAAATCCAGAGGTTTAATATTCTCAGCACAGAAAAGCAGAAATGCCATTTGCTGCTTCAACAAACTGCCTCTTCTCTCCTGAATACCTCATCTGAAAAACATAAAATATATATCTTTTGGTTACAAAATATATTGGAGTATTTTAAAGTGTCACAGTTGAAATGGTCATTGATTGGAGTTAGATATGCTTTTGATCAGTGTGATATTCTCTTGCTTTTGCCTCAGCAGGTAACACCTGGTCATGAAAAGAAATCACACCCAGGTTGAATTCATCCTGTTGGGAATTACAGACAGCCCTCGTGTGCAGACCCTTCTTTTTGTCTTGTTTCTGTTGATTTACATCGTGACTCTCGTGGGGAACTTTGGCATTATCATCTTGGTTCGGGTGTCTCCCAGCCTCCACACCCCCATGTACTTCTTCCTCACCCATCTTGCCTTCACTGACATCTGCTATTCCACAGTCATCTCCCCGAGGATGCTGGCAGACCTGTTAGCAGAGGACAAAACCATCTCTTTCTCTGGCTGCATGATGCAGTTCCTTGCCTTCGCTTTCTTTGCTACTATCGAGTGTCACCTGCTGGCCATGATGGCCTATGACCGGCACGTTGCCATCTGCCAGCCCCTGCTTTATGTGACCATCATTTCCAGCCGTGTCTGCTGGCAGCTGATAGCATCATCCTACCTATTCGCCTTCCTCAGTGCCATCATCTGCATGTGGTGCGTCTTTGGAGGTTACTTCTGTGGTCCCAACCGCATCGACCACTTTTTTTGTGATGTAGTCCCTGTGCTCAAACTCGTGTGCTCTGACACCCACATCAATGAGATGGTCATCTTTGCCTTATTCACCATCAATATCGTGGGGGCAAGTGTGATCATTTTGCTCTCCTACATCTCCATCATCCGCACCGTGCTGAAGACGTGCTCAGCACAGAGCAGGGCCAGAGCCTTCCACACCTGCGCATCCCATTTAATGACTGTTTCCATGTACTTTGGGACAACATTCTTCATGTACCTACAACCTCCATCTAGTCACAGTAGCCTGGATAAGGTAGCCTCCATCTTTTACACTGTGGTCAACCCCATGCTCAACCCACTCATTTACAGCCTGAGGAACAACGAGGTGAAGGAGGCTCTGGTGAGGTGCGGGAGAAGGTTCTTAAACCGCTGGCAACATTAAACAGTTCTGTCATCGAGGACATGAACAATTCACCTCAAATGAGACAGCCTATGGGGCACTAAAACCATGGATTTTTCCCAATAATCTGCATGATTTGATGTAGGTCCTTCTGCACATACTGAACAAAAGCCAAGGACAGTGATGAATGAGAAAGAGACTCCCCAAATCACATCAAGACCATGCGAAAATTGATTCAGATTCAAGCAGGTACAATGACCGGTCCCAGATGTGCCTATCCATGACAAGCATCTCAAATGAAGATTACCCTGCTTATTGCAAGGGGCTTGGAACAGATGGTCTTTGGAGGTCCCTTCCAGCCCAAACTGTCCTATGATTCTATGATCCTTCCTCCGAAGGAAACCAAGAATAGTGAAACCTCAAACTTGAATTCACTTCTCAGTCACTTGTATGAAGAAATCACCCTGCATTGTCCCAGACCTCATTTCCTCACAGGAAACACCAATCAGCTTTCCTCAATTATAAATTTTGCCACTGATAAGTATCTATTTTTCTTCCAAGATTCTTGACCTTGTCCCTCAGCTCCAATAAAATCCCTCACTCTTACCTGTGAGTTCTTTATTAAAGCTGCTGGGGTGGGAGGGAAGAGGAAGTGCAGTTTTACATTTGCTTGCTGAAAAAGAGTCAGAGAAAAGGTTTCAAAAGATTCATTGCATTTGTTTGTGCCTTTCAAAGAGAAGAGGGTGTGTGAATCAAGGTCTCAAGCTGCACCTTTGAATGTCAAGGGGAATCCCTCCCCTGGCTGCAATTTCACAAGAGATTTCACTTAAAGGAAGAAAGCGTAGACAATATCATTCATAATATAGCATGATGAACTGTGCTGAGGCTACCCACTGTTAAGGACAATTTGGGCACATTAAGGGGTCATCCCATTCACTTTAAGTGGTGTTTTACATTCATCTTAACTGCCATTTACTTAAACGGTGTGATACATAGAATCCAGGCACGATACAAGCACCCACATTCCATGCCCATGCTTAACTCGTGCTAGTGCACACGGGAAATACCAAATAGCGTATTTCATAGAGGAGGTAAGACAGTGGCTCATTTCCACAGATGAAAGACAATCCTGAACACAGAATTGATCCTAACCGAGAGCTGTCTGGGTCTCAGAGAAGCCAAAACACACCAATGGGGGAAAATATCTTTCCTTTACCTGCTCTGAGTGGGAATTAACTGATATTTTGAACATAATACAGATGGTGAACAGTTTTTTTTGTGTGCTCTGGCAAACAGCAGCAAGAGATGAGAAGTTGTCATTTGTCTGTGGGAAAGTGGCTTCAACCTCTGCTCGGTGAAGGAGGCAAAACCGATATAATCAGATGCTAAGGAGCTTGGCAGGACAGAGACCTTTGATATCATAGAATCATAACATCATAGAATAGGTAGGGTTGGAAAGGACCTTAAGATCATCCAGTTTCAACCCCCCTGCCATGGGCAGGGACACCTCACACTAAACCATGGCACCCAAGGCTCTGTCCAACCAGGCCTTGAACACTGCCAGTGATGGAGCATTCACAGCCTCCCTGGGCAACCCATTCCAGTGCCTCAGCACCCTCACAGGAAAGAACTTCTTCCTTAGATCCAATCTAAACTTCCCCTGTTTCAGTTTGAACCCATTACCCCTTGTCCTATCAGTACAGTGCCTAATGAAGAGTCCATCCCCAGCATCCCTATAGGCCCCCTTCAGATACTGGAAGGCTGCTATAAGGTCATATCAGAGTACTTCCTATAAAAACTGCACCACACCTTGTTTTCTTCCTCTATTTTGTTGGATATTGCTGCTTAGACTATACATATAAAATCTTAGAGCCACAAAAAGCCCAAGTTGGGACTAGAAATCATCTGGCCCAAGATTTGGTGGGAAAGGGAGCCTAGAAGAGAAGTGTCATCTGTAGGGTTCATTACCCCACTCTGGTGTCTTTATTTCCTCTTGGCTTTAATAAAGTTCTCAAAGCACAGAAACTGAAATGCTCAAACATTTATCATGGCTCTATGTTCCCAAGAGAGGTTTTGATTGCAATAGCCTTGTATGTAGTGGATTCAACATTGTGATTGTCCAAGGGGAACCTCAGTCTAATGTGCAGGGGGGCACAATTGTCAATTCCAGCAATTTAAGAAACAGGTTTGAGGTTCTGGGAATACCTTTTATACTGAAAGCATCATTGCATGATTCTGCTTCAATCTTTGCAGAGGAAAGGGTCTACATAATGTAGTAACTCCCGGCTGTAGACACAAAATTCCCACACCAAATACATACCAGATTTCCACTCCATCAAAGTCTAATATTGGTAAAGGAGAAGGCACTATGAACCAGAGGATGACACTTGTATATAGCGTTCAATTCATTACTCTATTTCCCTCACTGAGAACGCTATCTTCTATTCTGCCCATGCAGGGACACGCTCCAAAGAGAGAGGGACAGTCAGAGCAGTGAGCACTGTTGGGTGCAAAGGATGATGGGTTCTACTCTGCAGGAGCCTGGGGACTGCCATAGGGGTTTGTCTCATTCATCTCTTTAAACAAACTCAAAGGGGACATCAGGGTGTACAGGGACCATCCCACAGTACCTGAACTACAGAAATATGGCAGGAACAGAGACCTGGGCCAAGTTCAGCCAAGACTCCAGAGCATCAGGAAACCAGGTGATGATGAGGCAGGTCCAAGGGCAAAACATGTCAATCCAGATAAAGTATACCCCCTGGTCAGGATCAGGTTCAGCAATGCCTAGGGAAATCCATTAGCAAGCCTAGGTCACCATCAAAGGATTTCATAAGAGTGCACAATTCCTGCTAAACAGGAAACCACAGTGCCTCTAATAAAACTCAGCCTCCCTGGAGTGAGCTTAAATAGAGAGGGGGGGCAATTGGGCAGGGGGTGGGGATGAAGCCCCAGCTGAGGCTGCTCAGGGGGATAAAGGCTGTTAGTTCACCCTGGCACAACTCATCATAGCCTGGAAATGCCCATTTCTCGACCTTGAATACAGTGGAAGCCCAAAGGCACCAGCTCAGCTGTTGGACATCCAGGCACTGCATGTGTATAACCCCACTGGGGATGGAAAACTGGGCTCCCAAGTGTGCACAGTGGGACAGCAGCAAATCCAGAGATGGAATCACTTGTGCTTCATGTCCCATTTGAGCAGCCTCTGCAAGATCTGAAATGTCTCTAAAACCCATTCTCATTCTGTTGCCAAGGTCAGACTAAATTCTTTGCCCACAAGTATGTCAGAAGCATCCTAGGAGCTGCTCATCACTGCTGCTGAGTAGCTGTGATCAGGCATGGCTCATCCATACCATGTCTCTCAGATGCCCAAGCACCACAATGCCTTTCAGAGCTGATTTCACACCCTTTGTTTGACAACAAGCAAAATGCACCCAAAGAATCATTTACAGGTGCACTAATAAAGCCCAGGAACAATAACCGTAAATACGTGGATTTAAGGAGATGCCTTCCCCCTTCTCCCACACTGAGAGGAGGGAGTGGGTGACAAGTGAATGTCTACATGATTCACCCCTGATTATTTTCACAACTTTATCAACTGCCTTTCCTAACGCTACTTAACAGGATTTCAGCATTGCAAAGAGAATTCCTGAAACCATTTCTACACTCAGAGTTACCCCTTGTTAACATCTTCATGTATAACCCACACCAAATGTTGATTTTGCCTTTGCTGAATTCACTAAGTCAGTAATTATCCCCACAACAGGTTTTTATCATTTCACTGGGGTTTTTTTTTCCATTTTGCTATGAGCAGTGATGGGAAGAGCAAGAAAACAGCAACCACCTGAACTCAAATCAACACCAGAACTGCTGTAGTACCTAAACAAAATTCTTTTCACTGATATCTGTCTACTAGGTCCAAGTGTTGTGACACGTATTACCCACCATACTGTGCTCTTGGTGTGTGGATTCAGGAAACAGTTCCCTGTCTACTTACTTCAAGAGATTTTAGTTTATGGAGGTTGGAGATGTCCCTGTGTTAGTTTGTTTCATAGAATCCCAGACCAGGGATCTGTTGGAACAAGTCCAGAGGAGGACACGAGGATGCTCAGGGGCTGGAGCAACTCCTGTATGGAGATAGGCTGAAAAAGTTGGGGCTGTTCAGCCTGGAGAAGAGAAGCTGTGTGGAGACATCAGAGCAGCCTTCCAGTATCTGAAGGGGGCCTATAGGGATGCTGGGGATGGACTCTTCATTAGGGACTGGAGTGATAAGACAAGGGGTAATGGGTTAAAACTTAAACAGGGGAAGCTTAGATTGGATATAAGGAAGAAATTCCTTCCTGTGAGGGGGCTGAGGCACCTCCTGAGGCACCTGGAATGGGTTGCCCAGGGAGGTTGTGAATGCTTCATCCCTGGCAGTGTTCAAGGCCAGGTTGGATGAGGTGTTGGGTGATATGGTTTAGTGTGAGGTGTCCCTGCCCATGGCAGGGGGATTGGAACTGGATGATCTTAAGGTGCTTTCCAACCCTAACTATTCCATGGTTCTATGATTCTATAAAATAAAAGTTGAGTCATTAAATCAGAGTTTTGTGTCTCCATCTGTGCTCGGTGAAGGTGTGTTCCTGTATCTCTAGTATTTGTTCAGACAAAGAGAGCAGTTTCAAGAGTTCAAGTGTGAAGACACACACACACACACACACACACACACACACACACACACAGAGCATCCTCCCCTCACTGTGTTTCCATCCCCATCAGAGGCTGGGGTCAGGCTGCATGAACTGGGCTCATTTTGGACTCATTGAACCAACCACGTTGTAAAACACCTTTAAGCTCACCCAGTCCAACCCTTACCCCAGCACTGCCAAGGCCACCACTAACCCATGGCACTGAGGCCTCATCTCCACAGTGTGTGAACCCTTGCAGGGCCGGTGCCTGCAGCCCTGCCCTGGGCAGCCTGTTCCAATGCCTGAGCACCCTCTGGACCACATCCATCATCACCAACTGCCCTAGGATGTGACAAAACATCCTCTTATTCCCCTCCCTCCTAGAAGGGACCTGACTATCTCATAACTGGACAAGGAATTTTAGATGTTGAGTCAGCTGACCCCATTCCCATGCTTATTCTCCAATCCCAAACTCATAATGGTAGGAAAACCACATTTCTGAAAGCCAGCCAGGCATGGAGGATGGATGTAGTGGACTTCAACTTGCCCCACAGCTTAAGAGACACAAGCACATCCATCTCAAGGCAAATAATGACAAGAAGTTTAAAGTATGAGGAGTCCTTGAGCAGGTCCAAAGGTGAGGAGAAATGCAATGAGCTTCCCCAGTTCCCTTTCCTAGGGGTCAAAAGTAGATAGGGACAAAGCACCCCTTTAGCAAGAACCACATTATCTGCACATGTCATGAAGACAGGGATGTATCTTTAAAGAGAGAGTATGACCAAGTTTGTACGGGCACAGAAAGCCCTCCTGCAGGCCCCAGATCCACCCTTTCACAATACAAGCACTCACAGCTATTTCCATCACAAGTGATGCTGCTCATTTTGACAAAGCAAGAAGCGGTCCCTGGGGACCAACCACCCTGCCAGGAGTCATCAGCTTTAACAAGACCTTCTGGGGGTTACCAAGGAAGTTTCCTCATCACCATGAAAGCTTCTCAGAAGACTTGGATGTGACTTACCTCATTCTTCATAACAAGCCATCAGAGATTAATTAGCTGGGGATAACAAGGAAGAAACTTTCTTCTTTATTAACAAAGTTCACTTCTACAGGCACCTTCCTTGACAGAGATGGCTCATGCCCAAAGCCAGTGAGCTGGAGGATCAGTGTGTTGGCATGTTTGTGTATTAAGGACAATTTCATGGGCCAGGATCATGGAATCCCAGAGCGGTTTTTGTTGGAAGGGAACTTAAAGCTCCTCCAGCTCCAACCCCTGCCATGGGCAGGGACCCCTTCCACTGGAGCAGCTTGCTCCAAGCCCCTGTGTCCAACCTGGCCTTGAGCACTGCCAGGGATGGGGCAGCCCCAGCTTCTCTGGGCACCCTGTGCCAGCGCCTCAGCACCCTCACAGGGAACAGCTTCTGCCTAAGAGCTCAGCTCAGTCTCCCCTCGGGCAGGTTCAAGCCATTCCCCTTGGCCTGGCCCTACAGGCCCTTGTCCCAAGCCCCTCTCCAGGATTCCTGAATCCCCTTTAGGCACAGGTTTATGGAGAAAAGTTTCTTCCCCATTGCTCTGAAAAGAGCAAACCAACACTCATATCTTCCAGGCAATTATTTCCTATCCATCTATGCAGAATATAAACCCTTCTTCAGGAAGTTTATAGCTGCTATTAACAACCTTTATAAAAGCAAACACACAGCCAGGACACTGCCTACATCCATTTTGCTTTCCTGTTCTGTCCAGGAAGTGCTTTATGGATGCTGAGCATGGAGGCTCTGCTGCATTAGAAATGATTGATCAATAGAACTGATCAAGGCCAGGTTGGACACAGCGGCTTGAAACAACCTGCTCTAGTGGAAGGGGTCCCTGCCTATGGCAGGGGGCTGGAACTGGGTGAGCTTCAAGGCCCCTTCCAACCCAAAGCATTCCATGGTTCAAAGAAAAGCTGCTTTCAGCTTCTCACTTTTGAGTGGAGCTTCTGAAGGAGCCCAAACCTTCAGCACAATGATCTGATGTTCTCCATTAGACTTAAACTGACTCTTCAGGCTATGGCCTCTGTCTGCTCTGAACACAACCCACATTGTAGCTGTGTCTGCCCATCACCCTCCATTGTAAGTAAAGAGAACCATCCACTTATTCCAGAAGAAACCCCTGATATGGATGTTTAAAATAGAGCCAAGCTGAATCAAAACCCCCAGATGCATCCTTGTCTCCATAAGAGGAACCTTCGGTGACTAATACAGATGTGGCAATCTACAATAAGATAGGATGACTCCTTGTATCAATGTGACTCAACCCCCAAATCCTGGAATGAGAACTCATGAGTAAACTGCAGCTGGGATGGAAAATAAGCTTGGCCTGGATGGAAAGACTTAAGGAGAAGAGGAGGTGATGGGGGAGTTCTGGACAACTCTGAGAGCCTTTGAGCCATGAAACAAGTTGGGCACATCTGGATACAACCTATGGCCAGAAGCATGGAGCATCTGTGTTGTCAGCACTAGATGACATCCAAGGAAAGCCAACACTGCTCAGGCAGTGTCTTGAAAGGCTGTTCCTGAACCAAGTTGGGTGACTGCTTATCACAGGGGATGAAATTCCACCCTGCCCCTTGGTCAGCATGGTGGTAGCTTCCCATGGAGCAGGCCCATCCAGGAAAGCAAGACACCAGCTGCATTTCCTATGAGGAAATAATTAGATGGGCACATGAAGCTGAGAGCTGGTCTTGATAAGGTTCCCCACCACCATGGCGATGGAGATGAGTAAAACAGTCACAAAGAAGAGCTTCTAGAGGTTGGTGAAGCCCAAGAGGACAAACGTGGTCACACTCCAGTGGTTTCCTCCAGCCACTCTCTTGGCAGCAGGAGACAAAGAAACATGGGAAGAGGTTGAATCACTTCTCCCAGCTCATAGGAACACACAGTGCATGAGGTTAATGCAGGATGAATGCACCCAATTACTTGGAGATAAAGCCATGATGGTTTAAGGTCCTAAATAATACACAGAAAAATAATACCTTGATAAATAATAGTCAATAGCTCCTATATGGAAAAAATACTCAAAGCTTAAACTCTAAAGCTCTGCCTGAGCTGTTATGGAAAGAATTCATCCTGCAAAACATAAGCATCTTCCCATGAAAACCCATATTCTTTTTAAGAAGTAGGCAAGTTTGGGATCATTTCTTTCCTGTTGGGGGGGCGGTGTGTTCTTATATAAGGACAAGTAAATACAATAATATCATACCTTAATTTGCCACATGAATTAGTATTGCATTAAACAGATAATAAATCAAATTGCAGTGATTTTCTGACTCTGTAGTGATGCCTGGATGAATTAATGTGAGACCAGAATCCCTGATTGCAATTCCATGTACATGTAGCTTCAAGGGAAAAACCTAACCCTTCTCATCTGAATTATACTTGCATATATTTCTTCCCCCATTCTTTCTTATATTTAAAGAACATGTGTGTATATATGTATGTACATGCTGTTCATGTTATCCTGAAATATGCATTGACCTTAAAACAATGATGAAATGACCTTAAAATATGCATATTGCCTGTTGAGAAATGAGCACCACTCCTCCTTCCCCTCCCACTTCCCTCTTTCCATCAGCCCCTTTTCAAGCAAGATGACCATTTCTTCAGCACAATTCACCTTCTCCCTCCACCCTTCCCAAAGCAGCTTTTACTTCCCCATTCCCCAGCCTGTGGTCAGATGTTCATTGCAGAAAGCTCCTTGACCCACTGCCAATGCTCTTCTCAGGGTGCTGGTGGGTGCCTTTGCTGCAAGGGCACATTGATGGCTCATTTCAACACAGTGAACACCACAAGCACCTTGTCCCTCTCTGCTAAGCTGCCCCCCAGCCTGTCATGATGCTTAGAGCAAGTCTTCCCCATGGTCAGCACTCAGCATTTTCCCTTTTGGAAGTCTGTCTGATTCCACCTGCCCATTTTGGACCCAAAACTGGCCTTTGAAAAGCCATTTTGCTTCATATGCCTCCAAATTTGAATAACCTCAGGGTGGCTCTTTCCTGCTTGCAAAAGGAAGAAACAAAACCAAGACTGGGACTTGTTCTTGTAGACAAAAGCAGGCAACAGCAGACAGGGCTTTGCTAATGCTTTAAGACCTTTAAATGGGTTCAGAAGATCCAGCTGAAGTTCTCTACACCCACCTCAGACACGGGGATGAAGGTAAATGCTGTTTCCCATTGCTAAGGGCTCACACACTCAGTGGCCATCTCCTCATCCTCATTCTTCTCCTTCACCTTGGGTAGCACTTACATAACCAAATTAGACCTACATAAACAGTAGACATCTCAAACACACGCTTTGCATCTAACAACACCCAAACCAGCCATTCTCAATACCACTGCTTGTCTAAACAGGGCAAACCATCACCCATCCCACATCAAATACCCACATCCTATCACACACAGAAGCATCCCTTTCTCTGTGGTCTCTGCTTCAAACACACATGCTGAAACTGCAGGTGGCTAAAGCCATCTAAGACCAGTCCTGCCCATGGGTTTGTCTGTGCTTGCTCAACCCAACCTTCCCCTTCTCACTTTCACCCTTTCTCAACATGTGGGAAATGCAAATTGGTCCTTCTTGGGTTCAGAAATCATAAATCAGAAACACAGAGTGGTTTGGGTTGAAGGGAGCTGAAAGCTCCTCCAGCTCCAACCCCAACCCCTTCCACTGGAGCAGCTTGCTCCAAGCCCCTGTGTCCTTGAGCACTGCCAGGGATGGGGCAGCCACAGCTTCTCTTGGGCACCCTGTGCCCACCACGCCTCGGCACCCTCACAGGGAAGAGCTTCTGCCTAAGAGCTCAGCTCAGTCCACTCCCATCTCTTTCCAAGCCATCAGCAGTGGTAAAGGCAGACACAGAAATGAACTCACCAGTACTTGAAGAAGATCTCCTTGCTTCTTCCACCAGGAGCTCAGAAGGGTTCTTTCCTCCAAGGTAGCAATGGTGTCTAAAAGAAGCCATTCTAATATATCCGAGCTTTCTTCAGAAAACATGAGAGAGATACCTTGGCCATCAGTTTTAAAGGAAGTAAGACCAAACTGAGACTCTGCCTTTCCTTTCTGCACTAACGGAAACCAAGGTAGCTCTGTTTCCAGCTAGCCTAGAGAAGAGGTGGCATTCCATGTTCCTGGTTCTTCCCATACATCTGGATTTCACACAATGCAGAAAACTCATCACACCAGTGCAGGACCTACACATTTGAAGCACAAGTCCTCAAACTGCTTCCAAACAAAGCAGGGGAAAACTTCTGGCTTTTTTTTAAACCACCACCTAAAGGAGACATAACAGAAACTCAAAAGGAGATTTGCCTCATTCTCTCTTAAAACACCCCATATTAAGAACCAAACAGGAGTCTCTCCCCTTAGCCATTTATGATCCAAGGGCCCATTACAGCTAACGAGACTCAGGCCAATGCAATCAGTAGAGTTCATTCAGATCTCTTTAGCTGCAGCAATGGAGGTGTCTGCCTTGCAGTGAAATGCAGGAACCCCACCAAATCTCCCACAGCAATAAAGGGAGCTGATGGACCCAGTAAACACACAGAGGTGACATGGTGCATTCAAATGTAAGGAGATAAGTCATTCCTTAAAGACATTTGAGGTGATTCCTCAATCCAGTCACTAAGAACCCAAGGAAGGGGAGGCAGCTCCTACCCAGCCTTTGCTCAGCTGCCTTTAAACCAGATTTAACTACAATGAAAGCAGCTCCACCTGGAAGGGGAGAACTAAACCCATTAGGAGCTCATCAGCAGCAATGCCAGAACCCAGGCTCCTCATTGCCTGCTCATCATGACCCACCAGGCAGATGCATTGCAATGCTGGCTGTTGCTTCTGCTTCCTAGAAGCTCACCTGGTGTTTGCTCTGCTCTCATGGTCAGATGATAACCCCATTGAAGGCAGTGGCAGCCCTTAGACACAGCAAACCACTGGTTTCCTTAAACACACACAACAAGGAGCAAAAAGGTTTGGATTTTGAAAGCAGCAGCTCCAGTGTGAAGCCACAATGAGCAGACCAATGGGGTTGTAGCCACAGACTTGTGTTTTTAAGACCCTAAGAGCTCCTGTTCCTGTTCAAACACTTGGTGATGGTGAAGGAGAGACCAGCTGGACATAAAGTCATTGAATATTGTTGTAGAAGGCACCAGAGAGACCTTATTGTGGCCTTTCAATACCTTAAGAGGGGCTGCAGGAAACCTGGAGAGGGGCTTGGGACAAGGGCCTGTAGGGCCAGGCCAAGGGGAATGGCTTGAACCTGCCCGAGGGGAGACTGAGATGAGCTCTTAAGCAGAAGCTCTTCCCTGTGAGGGTGCTGAGGCGCTGGCACAGGGTGCCCAGAGAAGCTGTGGCTGCCCCATCCCTGCCAGTGCTCAAGGACACAGGAGCTTGGAGCAAGCTGCTCCAGTGGAAGGGGTTGGGGTTGGAGCTGGATGAGCTTTCAGCTCCCTTCCAACCCAAACCATTCCATGATTCTACGATTTCAGGGACAGAGAAAAGATTAATGCAAGGATTAATGGTGTCACATTCTTTGTGACTCGATGCCTCCTGCAAGTTCTCCATGTGCTTTATCTTGCAGGTGAGGGTAAATCTCAGATTTCCTATTGGGAATTTGCAGCATCAGAAATTACAGTTAGAAACAGAGGGAGGGGGAAAACCCCACTATAAGAGCAGTCAAACACTGACATAGGGGCCAGAAAGGGTGTGAAACCTCTGTCCTTACTTATCCCCAAGCCTTAGGAAAACAGTCATTGTCTGGGTTAAATAATAACCAGCGAATATCAGGAAGCTTTGGGAACAAAGCAGGATTCAGCTGATTGACCCTGGGTGCCTCTTAGTTGTGTGTTGTTAAGGAATCAGCAAACGCTTTGATCCTGGCTTGATTCAATTCAATCATGGAGCTTCTCCCTCCAGCCCAAGTTATTTCATGTCTCTAGGATAGCCCTCAGGCTCAGCCATGGCTCCAGGCTTCACCATGGTCCTGGCAGAGGCTGCAGCTCTATGGGCTGAGGTAATGCACACATTGGAGTAGTTTGGGGTGGTTTATGTATGCAATGTTTGCTCATCACCCATCAGCTCTCTGTGCAGGAAAGCAACAGGAGAGACATCAGGGCAAGCAATGCCATTGCTCCAGGCTGCCATGGGCTGCCACGTATCAGGTCTGAAGGCTGCTGAACAGCACCACAGCTCCTGTGCTCTGTTGTGGTCAGGCTGCCATGGAGATCATGGCTTTTATTGCTGCCAACAGGGGGATGGAAAGCAAAGGTGTGGAGCAGGGGACAGGGGTTCCTTGATAGTTTCTGCCCTTTGGTGTGGATTCCTCACTACCACATCTTAAAATGCTTTCAAAGCACCTTCAGTCATAACAGAGGTCACACAAGCACCATATTTCACTTAAATTTTTTGCTCTCTGCAATGAAATTAGGTGAATAGTGCTGGAAATCATTAAATGAGGTTTGTATATAAACTCCTAAAAATACTTCCTGCATGGCATCACACTTATTTGCTGTCATCTCTATTTCTCTTGCTAAAGGTGTTGGTGTCCTTTTCTTAAGGCCCTCAATGACTTCACAACACAATTTCTGTGTAGAAATGGAGTTTGATTCACTGGGAAGGTAGAATTCACTCTCTGTTTATTCTCATTTGCCAAGCAAAAGGGAGAGCAAAAAGGAAAAGAGCTTCAAGCTCTGTAAGTCCGATCATTCCCCAGCACTGCCAAGGACACCCCTAACCCATGGCACTGAGGCCTCATTTCCACAGTGTGTGAACACTCGCAGCGCCGGTGCCTGCAGCCCTGCCCTGGGCAGCCTGTTCCAATGCCTGAGCACCCTCTGGGGCAGGAATTGTTCCTCAGCTCCATCTAACCCTGCCCTGGTGCAGCTTGAGGCTGGTTGCTCTTGTTCCATCCCTTGTTCCTTGGGAGCAGAGCCCAGCCCCCTCCTGGCTCCATCTTTCTTTCATGCAAATGGAGAGAGCAATAAGGTCCCCCCTTATCCTAAGATGAAGAGAAGTGCATGCTTGTAGTTGCCTACCTGTTTCTTCATTAGGTGAAATAAACTACTAATTAACCAATTAGGTGAAATAAACTGCTAAATACAATTATCAAAGTTTGGAGAGTGAAATTATTTGTATTCTCAATCAGATCAACCAGTGCCTTGTCCAGGTGCGACATGTTGTCCTTACTTAACAAAAAGCTGAGCATCTCCCTCACATCCCCATGCTACCTGGCCCTAAACTTAAAACATTCAAGATCATTTTATTTTCAAGAGTCTCCTCAGAGCCTCCTTCACATCCCTATTCCTCAGGCTGTAGATCAAGGGGTTCAGCATGGGAGTCACCACAGTGTAGAGCACCACAGCCCATTTATCTGCTCCTCTTGAGCTGCTTGAGCTGGGGAATAAATACATAAAAAAGCATGCCCCATAGAAGATGCTGACAGTGGTGAGGTGGGAGGTGCAGGTGGAGAAGGCTTTGCGCTTGCCCTCGGCTGAATTGATGCTCAGGATGGTGGCGATGATGGCCACGTAGGAGAGAAAGATAACCAGGCTGCTGGACACACCAAAGAGAGAGGCAGCTGTGGTCAGGATGATGTGGCTGAGGGTGGTGTCAGAGGTGGAGAGTGAGATGAGAGGGGAAATGTCACAGAAGAAGAGGTCGATGGTGCTGGAGCTGCAGAAGGACAGGGTGGACATGCTGATGGTCTGTCCCAAACCATTGGTCAGCCCCACGAGGTACGAGCCAGTCACCAGCTGGAAACAGCACTTTGGGGACATGACAAGGGGGTACAGCAGGGGATGGCAAATGGCCACGTAACGGTCATAGGCCATCATAGCCAGCAGGAAGCATTCAGTTACCCCAAAGAGATCAAAGAGGAAGACCTGAGCCACGCATCCAGCATAAGCAATGCTCTTCTTCTGTGACATCAAGTCAACCAACATCTTGGGGCTGACGATTGTAGAACAACAGAGGTCTACAAAGGCCAGGTTGCCCAGGAAATAATACATGGGAGAATGGAGGTGGGGGCTGGCCCTGATTAAGATGAGGATGCCCAGGTTGCCCACGATGGTGACAAGGTAGGTGAGCAGGAAGAGCAGGAACAAGTAGACCTGAGTCACCGGGTCCTCTGTGAACCCCACCAGGCTGAACTTGGTCGCTTGGGTGCAATTGCTTTGTGCCATGGGCTGGATGGTGCTTTCTGTGTGAGCTCCTGGCTGGAGGTTTCTTCTCCAAGAGGCAGTGCTGTCCCAGGTGGAAAAGCCTCTGTGTGGTGGGAGCTGCTCAGAGACAGTCCTGCAGGATGGAAAGGGAGAGTTCAGGCACAGATCAATGAGGAACAGGTTGGGGACAGTCCTGTGCCAGCACAGGTAGAACAAAGGGGTGCTGAAGCAGTTAAACACCATGGCACAACGTGGTGTGTGCTCCTCTGGCTCACCTTGAGATGTTGAGCAATGACCTCTGTGGAAAGCAGTTGGTAGGTTGCTCACCTGAATACCTTTACCCTAGTGTTGCACTTCATCGCCTATGTTAGTGCTGAGCCTGGGGCTTGGAGTCCATGTGGCTCAACCTGGAACACAGAGAAACGTGGTGCTTCCACAGTGCAGAGCTGATCCTTCATCCTCTCATGGACATTTCTCAGCCACACGCTCCATCCCTCTCTTAACTGGAACAAATCCCTGACCTATGGAAAGTGCAGGTTGGACAGGGCAACCTGCTCTAGTGGAAGGTGTCCCTGCCCAACACAGGGGGTTGCAACTGGGTGAGATTTGAGGTCTCTTCCAAAACAACGATCCTATGCAACCTGACACAATGGTTAATATTGGTTTCCCATCCCTCCTGACACACTCTTTCAGATGTAAAAACCTTTTCATGGTTATTTAACCTGTTCCATGAGTCTCCAATAGAAATGGACAATCTCCAGAGTTCAGCAATCTCTTCTTGAACACGTTTTTTGGGGAAAAAAATCATCTTTTGGACCTGCTTCATCTCAGCAATGGGGAGCACCCTAGTTATCCTGTACAGGAAAGCTTTCGGTCCTCATCCAGGAAACCTTTGTGCTCAGAGGAGAGGAAGCCTCCTGAGGGTGTCCTCCACCAAGATGATGTCCAAACCTGCCTTCTCAGCAGCAGCATGGGGAGGACACAGCAGAAGCAGCTCCCTGGGAAGCCCAGAGCATCATCAAGAAATGGAACCCAGGCCCCTGCAATAGGGCAGGAGATGAAGACAGGAGCTGCTGCTAGTTGGCAAGAGAGAACACAGGAGAATGATGGGCTGAAAGATGCTGCCCCTCACTTACATCTCAGCTCTGTCTCTGCTGTCCTCCTGATGCGCTCGGAGAGGGATGTGAAGATGAACGTGCTTGGAGCTGTGCAGGGAGCCTGGGAATGAACCAGCATCAGCAAACCCCCTTCCTATTTCAAGTGATGTGGGGATGTGGGGACTGAATCTCTTTGGGCCCCAGGAGGGTGACAAAGCCCACAGCAGGTCATTATCTCTTCTCTGTACTGCCTGGTTTGGAGAAGTGTACCCAAAGGAGATGACCTCAGCTTGAGCAAGCAACAGGGCTTTGGGCTCCCTTAGAGCAAACCACAGAACAACCCCACCTTTCACATCCACTTTTGGAGCATTTCTGAGGCAGCTACAGCTTCATAGGGGCCATGTTTGACATTATTATGGCAGGGAGGCGAGGGGGACCTTGCTGATGGGAGCTGGTGCCAGGGTCCATCAGCAGTGTCAGGAACCGTGTACAATGAACCAGCTTTCCACCCATCTTCAATTCCTTGTACTCAAGCCATAGCTCACAAGTTTGGCTGCAAAGACCCAACAGAAGATCGTGGTGACCTTGCTAATGGTGAGATAAATGCTGTCCTCTACTTCTTGTCCATGCAAACATCAATGCTCACATCACCCAAAACACTCGGGTTGGTCAGGCATGACCTGGCCTTGGTACATCCATACTGGCTCCTCATGGTCACCGTCCTGTCCTTCCTCTGCCTGGAGATGGCTTCCTGGGGAATTTGGTTCTTAAAATCTCTGGGGACTGAGGCAGCCCCAGTCCTTGAGCTCTCCTCAATGATGCCATTCACCTTCTTCCACCCATCATGCTGGAAGCACAAGAGACAACGGAGAGCCTGAGGGAGCACTGCCCAAAAGTGGAAGGAAGGAGATGGGGAGGAACAGATGAGGAGTGTGGTAAAGGAGTGAAATAGGCAGCAATGGGGGAAAGGGCCCTTCTGAAGGGATGCTTTGGGTTGTCCCTGTTGCTGGTGGCTCTGATGGATGCTCCCAAGCCCATCACAGCATCCCAGAAAGATTTGTGTTGGAAAGGAGCTTAAATCTCCTCCAGGTTCAAGCCCTGCCACCCTCCACTGGAGCAGCTTGCTCCAAGCCCCTGTGTCCAACCTGGCCTTGAGCACTGCCAGGGATGGGGCAGCCACAGCTTCTCTGGGCACCCTGTGCATGTCACACAGATTCCCACTAGAGATCAGCCTGATCCCCCCGTAGTGCACACTGCCACAATCTGGGCATCATTTGGTGTTCCAATCCATTCCAGAGCCGTGTCAAGGGTATATCTGAAAAGACCAAGACAGAGGGGAAAAAAACACTAAAGGCAATAAAAGAGTGTAGATAACTCAGATTGTCTGTGATCTTGTTGCACACACCCGTCGTAGGAAGAAAGCAAGACTTAAAAGTGATTCTAAACCAGGCCTGGATGCCTAAGGAAGAGGTTGGGGAAACCAAAGTCCCTGGTGTCAGTGAAGCTCTGGTGTCAGTGAAGCTCTGGTGTCCACTGTGACAAAACCAGCAGATAAACATTGTGCCAAAGCTACTTCCAAACCAAAGTGTTGTCAATCTACTGATGACTAAAAGTCTAATGCTGTACTTGGTAAAGAAGTAGGCACTAATGATAAGATAATAACACTTGAATGTAAGAATCAATTTATTAATCTACTTCCATCATTGAGAAGTCTTTCTCCTAATTTGCCCATGTAGGGACATGTTCTGGATGGAGAAGGACTGCCAGAGCAGTGAGCACTGGCTGGGCTGTTGGGTGCAGAGGGTGATGGAATTTAGTTTGCAGGAGCCTGGAGAGTGACACAGTGGTTTGTCTCTTGAATCTCTACAAAGAGAGCCAAAGGAGAGCACACGAATGTGCACAGACCATCCCACAGTACCTGAGCAAGAGAAGTAGGGCAGGAACAGAGACCTGGGCCAAGTGCAACCAAAGCTCCAGAGCATCAGGAAAGTTGGTGATGAGGAGGCAGACTCAAGACCAAGCCAAGTCAGGTCAAGTCAATCCCTTCTGCAGGATCAGGTGAAAAATTTGCTAGGAAGATATATGAGAAATCCTAGCTGACCACCAAAATATTCCATAGGTGTGCTGAGCTCCTACTAAACTGGAAACCAGAGCTCCTCTAGTAAAGCTCAACCTACCTGTTCTGAGCTTAAATAGAGATGGGGGAAAAATAGGAAGAGGGTGGGGAGGGAGCCCCAGCTGAGGCTGCTCAGGGGGATGAAGGCCTATTAGTTCATCCTGGGACAATTCCTCCCTGCTTCAAAATGCCTGTTTTTCACCCTTGAATACAGTGAAAGTCCAGAGGCACCAGCTCAGCTGCTGGAATTCCTGGCACTACATGTGGATAATCCCACTGGGGATGGAAAATTGGGCTCTCAAGTGTTCACAGAGAGACATAAGCAGCTGCAGAGATGGAGTTACTTGTTCTTCATGTCCCATTTGAGGACCATGTGCAAAATCTGGAATGTCTCTAAACCCATTAGCATTGTGTTAGCATATTCAGACCAAAACATTTGCATGGTCCACAAGTATGCTAGAAGCATCCTATGAGCTGCCCATAACTGTTGCTGTGCAGCTGTGCTCAGGTTTGGCTCATCCACACCATGTCTTTCAGATGCCCAAGCACCACAATGCCTTTCAGAGGTGATTTCTCACCCTTTGCTTTTCCTTCTCTTTGTTTCCCTCTGGTAAATCATGAGCAGCCCTGGAGGCTTCCTCCCAGGAGAGCACATGCAACTGTATTTACAGCCCCAGCACCACAAGCTGGGCTCTTGGAGTCTGGCAGGAGCTCCCCTCTCTTCACATCAGGTGCTTAACAGAGCTGATGCTGGCACGTAGAAGTTCTCTGCTGCACTGGGGATAAACCCTTGGCTCCCATCACTCGGTGGCAGAGGGAAGGCACAGGAGGTAACACCAACAAACAGCAGAGCCTCACCAGCCCTTAGGCAGTGGGCTTGCTCTGCATGTCCTCATGTAATATTTGGTAAAGGTGTGTCAGAAAACAGCCTTGCCAACATGGGTTTTCTTTATAACAATATGGAGCAATGTCTGATGCAGTTTGTGTTTCTTTTACATAGGCAGCTTAAACCTGATACATTGATTTATTCAAGAGTTAAACAAGGATGGATTTATTCTGTTATACAGAAATACAACAGTTCAGATTGTCATCAGAATATAGTCAGTAACAAATCAGCCTTTAGAATCCGCCTGTTATAATATCAACTCCTTTTTAAAGCAAGAAACTGAATGCCCATAGGTTTAGGATGCTTTATGTGCTGGAGCTCAGGAAGGTATAAATCATGAATTTAACAAAGTCAATGTTATTTGTTGCAAATGATCTCGAATAGTTTGGTAAATGTGATTTGGTGACAGGAAGGATAATCAAAAGCCAAAGGAAACTGTCTGGAGGTCATGCATGTGTAAGCCGGGCTTTCACTGAGACTGGGAAATTCTCTTGCTTCATGTTTATGTGTAATGCTATGAGGATCCTCTGAGGTGTCTTCTGACAAAAATTTCCTTCAAATTCAAATTGATAAAGATCTGATTCTTTGCTAGACCTGAAAACACACGTGCTTGTCTGAATCCATAGCTTTAATTGTCCCAGCATAGAAAAATAAAAATGCCATTTCCTGCTCCAACAAACTACCTGTTCTTTTCGATTACCTCATCTGAAAAACATTATATATATATAATTTTGGTTGGAAAATATATCGGAATAATGTAAAATGTGGCAGGTAGAGTGGTCATTGATTGGAGGTAGATGTGGTCCAGATCTGAATCTCTATTTTTTACCAGTTTGATGTTTCTCTTCCTTTTCCCTCAGCAGGTAACACCTGGTCATGGGAGGAAATCTCACACAGATTAAATTCATCCTGTTGGGAATTACAGACAGCCCATGTGCACAGACTCCTCTTTTTGTCTTGTTTCTATTGATTTACATTGTCACTCAGGTGGGGAACTTCGGCATTATCATCTTGGTTCGGGTGTCTCCCAGCCTCCACACCCCCATGTACTTCTTTCTCACCCATTTTGCTTTCACTGACATCTGCTATTCCACAGTCATCTCCCCCAGGATGCTGGCAGACCTGTTAGCAGAGGACAAAACCATTTCTTTCACCGCCTGTATGATTCAATTCTTCACCTTTGCATTTTTTAGTACTATTGAGTGTCACCTGCTGGCCATGATGGCCTATGACCGGCACGTTGCCATCTGCCACCCCCTGCTTTATGTGACCATCATCTCCAGACGCATCTGCTGGCAGCTGATAGCAGCATCCTTCCTATTCGCCTTCCTCAGTGCCATCATCTACACATGGTGCACCTTTGGAGGTTCCTTCTGTGGTCCCAACCGCATTGACCACTTCTTCTGTGACGAAGTCCCTGTGCTAAAGCTCATGTGCTCTGACACCCACACCAATGAGATGGTCATATTTGCTTTTATCACCATCAATGAGGTGGGCACTAGCATGATCATTTTGCTCTCCTACATCTCTATCCTCTGCACAGTGCTGAGGATGTGCTCAGCACAGAGCAGGGCCAGAGCCTTCCACACCTGCATCTCCCATTTGATGGCTGTTGCCTCCTTCTTTGGTACAAAGTTCTTCATGTACCTACAACCTCCATCTAGCCACAGGAGCCTGGATAAGGTGGTCTCCATCATCTATACCGTCATCACACCCATGCTCAACCCATTCATCTACAGCCTGAGGAACAAGGAGGTGAAGGGGGCTCTGGTCAAGTGCAGGAGCAGGTTCTTCAACCACTGGCAACATAAGAAAGTTCTATCATCTAGCACATGCACAGTTCACGTCAACTGAGAAAGCCTATGGTACACTAAAATGTTTTTTCCAATAACGCCCATGTAGGTTCTCCGAGAGTTCCTGTGCAAAAGTCAATGACAGTATTGAATGAGAAACAGACCCCCAAATCACACCATTCTTGCAAGAAAACCAAGAGGAGACTAAGCCTCAAATTTCAATTCACTTCTCAGTCACCAGCCTTTAGGTAGAAATCACCCTCAATTATCCCAGGCCTCTCTTCCTCACAGGAAACACCAATCAGCTTTATCCACTTATAGCCTTGCTCACTGATAAAGATGTCTTTTTCTTGCAAGATTCTTGACCTTGATCCTCAGCTCCAATAAAATCCCTCACTCTTACCTGTGAGCTCTTTATTAAAGCTGCTGGGGTGGGAGGGAAGAGGAAGTGCAGTTTTACATTTGCTTGCTGAAAAAGAGTCAGAGAAAAGGTTTCAAAAGATTCACTGCATTTGTTTGTGCCTTTCAAAGAGAAGAAGCTGGTGGGAATCAAGGTCTCAAGCTGCACCTTTGAATGTCAAGGGGAATCCCTCTTCAGGCTGCAGCTTCACAGGAGATTTCACTTAAAGGAAGAAACTGTAGATAATATAATTCATAATACAGGAGGATGAACTGTGCTGAGACCACCCAGTGCTGAGGACAATTTGGGCACATCAAGGGCTCCTCCCACTCATTTTACGTGGTGTTTTACATTCATCTGAAGTGCCATTTACTTAGATGGTGAGATAAATGGAATTCCAGCTGGAGATAAGCACCCACATCCCAAGTCCATGCACAGATCATGCATAAGCACACCAGGAAACCAAATTGTGGATTTCTCATAGAAGTTATGAATGTGGCTAGTTTTCATAGATGAAAGAGTATTCTGCACACAGAATCAATGGTAACTGAGAGCTGCCCCGCTCTCAAAGAAGCCAAACACACTGGTGTGGGAAAATCTTTCTCTTACCTGTTGTTACTGGAAATTAATATATTTGTAAAGTATATGGGTGGTGAACAGTGGGTGCTGTGTCAAACAGCATCTGGATGGGAGATGTTGTCTTAGGTCTGGGGAAAGTGGCTTCAGTACTTGTGAATGAGCCAGCCAGAATCAGTATAATTAATTGCTAAAGAGATTGGCAGCACAGAGACCTTTGTTGTTCAGTATATGGACCAAATAGACATGACCATTTAAGACTGTCTTCTTAAATATATAGAACCTATATAAAAATATCTAGACTCTTTAGATAAGTTATCTAGCTTTGTCAGTTAGATAAGAAAGCTGACCAAAATTACAAAGCAGGGCCTAACATAAATGAGAGAAATACATCTTTCATCTTAAAATAATCTACTTCATTAAATAATACAATTATAATTCCTGTGCTTCACTAGAAAAGGAAAAAACTCCTGAAAATAAAAAGAGGCCATAATGTAGGTTTTAAGCTATCACCTGGAGATGCTGACAGCTTTGGAAGTTATTTTTGATAGGGCTAGGAAGGAGCCTGGTGATAATGTCGTGTACATCTGAAAAGACCAAGACAGAGGGGAAACCAAACCACTAAGGGCAATAAGAGTGTAGATAAATCAGATGGTCTGTGGTCTTGCTGCACAAACCAGTCGTAGGAAGAAAGCAAGACTTAGAAATGGTTCCAAACCAAGCCTAAGGAAGAGGCTGGGGAAGCCAAAGCCCTTTATGTCAGTGAAGCTCTGGTGTCCTCTGTCACAAAACCAGCAAACAAACATTGTGCCAAAGCTACTTCCAAACCAAAGTGTTGCCAAACTACTGAAGAATGAAAGTCTAATGTTATACTTGGAGAAGGCACTAAGGAAAAGATATTAATGCTTGAATGTAAGGATCAATTTGTTACTCTACTTGAATCATTAAGAAACTATCTCCTAATTTGCCCATACAGGGACATGTTCTGGGTGGAGAGGGACTGCCAGAGCAGTGAGCACTGGCTGGGCTGTTGGGTGCAGAGGGTGATGGGTTCTGCTCTGCAGGAGCCTATGGACTGTCACAGGGGTTTGACTTCTGAAGCTCTACAAACAGAGCCAAAGGATAACACAGTGGTTTGGCAGGGCCCATCCCACAGTACCTGAGCAAGAGAAGGAGAGCAAGAACAGAAGACCTGGCATAAATACAGCCAAGATTACAGACCCTCAGACAAGCAGGTGATTATGAGGCAGATCCAGGACCATGCTTAGTGAGGTCAAGTCAATCCCTTGTTCAGGAACAGGTCCAAAACTTGCTAAGAAGATAAACAAGAAAGCCAAAATCACCATCAAAGAATTGCAAAGATGTGCAAAACTCCAGCTAAACTGGAAAACAAAACTCCTCTAAAAAACCTCAACCTCCCTGAGCTTTGATAGAAATGGGGGACAAAAAAGCAAAGGGTGGGGATTGTACACCAGGTGGGGATGGTCAGGGGGATTAAGAGCCTATCAGTTAAAGCTGGGACAATTCATCACACTGTGAAAATGCCCATTTCTCACCCTTGAATACAATGGAAGCCAGAGTCACCAGCTCAGCTGTTAGACATCCAGGCACTACATGTGGATAACCCCACTGGTGATGGAAAACTAGGTTCTCAAGTGTCCATACAGGAACATTAGCAGCTCTAGAGAAGGAGTCACTTGTGCTCCATGTACCATTTGGGGACCATCTGCAAGATGAGAAATGTTTCTAAACCCATATTTATACCATTGCCAAGGTCAGACCAAAACACTTGCATGGTCCCCAAGTATGTCAGAAGCATCCTATGAGCTGCTCATCACTGCTGCTGTGTAGCTGCTTTCAGAGATGGCTCATGCACTCCATGTCTCTCAGATGCCCAAGCACCACAATGCCTTTCAGAGGTGATTTCACACCCTTTGCTTTGTTTTCCTCTGGTAAATCATGAGCAGCCCTGGAGGCTTCCTCCCAGGAGAGCACATGCAACTGTATTTACAGCCCCAGCACCACAAGCTGGGCTCTTGGAGTCTGGCAGGAGCTCCCCTCTCTTCACATCAGGTGCTTAACAGAGCTGATGCTGGCACGTAGATGTTCTCTGCTGCACTGGGGATAAACTCTTGGCTCCCATCACTCGGTGGCAGAAGGAAGGCACAGGAGGTAACACCAACCGAAAGCAGAGCCTCACCTGCACTGAGGCAGTGGGCTTGCTTCTGCATGTCCTCGGGTCATCTTTGGGAAAGCTGTCTGAGAAGAGCCTTACCAACGGGGGTTTTATTTATAAGAAGAGGGAGCAATGTCTGATGCAGGTTGTGTATATTTTACATAGGCAGCTAAAGCAAGAGGCACTGATTTATTCAGGAGTTAAGTGAATCTTATTCTGTTATAAATGTAACATCTCAAACTGTCAGCAGTATATGGTCACTAACAAATCAGCCTTTGGAATCAACCTGTTATAACATCAGCTCTTTTTTAAGGGAAACAACATAATGCCCATGGGTTTAGGATGCTTCAGCGTGCTGGAGTTCAGAAAGGCAGAAATCATGAATTTACCAATGTCAATGATATTTGTTGTGAATGGTCTCAAATAGCTCGGTAAATGTGATTTGGTGACTGGAATGATAACTAAAAGCTGAGGGAAAATGTCCAGAGGTCATTCATGTGTAAGGTGTGCTTTCACTGGGACTGGGAATTTCTCTTGCTCCACGTTTACATGAGACCCTATGAGGTTTCTCTGAGGTGTCTTCTGACCCAAATTTCCTTCAAATTCAAAGTGAATACAGATCTGAATCTTTGCTTAAACCTGAAAACATGCGTGTTTGAGTAAATCCAGAATTTTAATTGATCCAAAACAGAAAAAAAAAATGCCATTTTTTTCTTCAACGAACTTGCTATTCTTTTCTAAATACCTCATCTGAAAAATATAAAATATATGTATAATTTTGGTTAGAAAGTATACCGGAATATTCTAAAATGTGGCAGTTACAGTGCTCATTGACTGAAGATAAATATGGTCCAAATCTGAATATCCATTTTTGATTAGTTTGAAGTTTCTCTTCCTTTTGCCTCAGGAGGTAACACCTGGTCATGGGAGGAAATCACACACAGATTAAATTCATCCTGTTGGGAATTACAAACAGACCATGGCTGCAGACTCCTCTTTTTGTCTTGTTTCTATTGACTTACATTGTCACTTTTGTGGGAAACATCGGCATTATCACACTGGTGCGGGAGGCTCCCAGCCTCCACACCCCCATGTACTTCTTCCTCACCCATTTTGCCTTCATTGACATCTGCTATTCCACAGTCATCTCCCCCAGGATGCTGGCAGACCTGTTAGCAGCGGACAAAACCATCTCTTTCACTGCCTGCATGATGCAATTCTTCACACTAGCTTTCTTTGCTACTATCGAGTGTCACCTCCTGGCCATGATGGCCTATGACCGACACGTTGCCATCTGCCAACCTCTGCTTTATGTGACCATCATCTCCAGCCGTGTCTGCTGGCAGCTGGTAGCATCATCCTACCTATTCGCCTTCTTCAGTGCCATCATCTACACATGGTGCGTGTTTGGAGGTTCTTTCTGTGGTCCCAACCGCATCGACCACTTCTTCTGTGATGTTGTCCCTGTACTAAAGCTCGTGTGCTCTGACACCCACAGCAGTGAGATGGTCTTCTTCGCCTTCATCACCATCAATGAGGTGGGCACGAGCGTGGTCATTTTGCTCTCCTACATCTCTATCATCCGCACCGTGCTGAGGATGTGCTCAGCACAGAGCAGGGCCAGAGCCTTCCACACCTGCGCCTCCCATTTGATGGCTGTTTCCGTGTACTTTGGGTCAGCATTCTTCATGTACCTACAACCTCCATCTAGCCACAGGAGCCTGGATAAGGTGGCCTCCATCTTCTATGCCATAGTCACTCCCATGCTCAACCCATTCATCTACAGCCTGAGGAACAAGGAGGTGAAGGGGGCTCTGGTGAACTGTGGGAGGAGGTTCTTCATCCACTGGCAACATAGAAGAGTTTTGCCATCCAGAACATGAGCAGTTCATCTCAAGTGAGACAGCCTATGGGGCACCAAACCAAAGGGATTTTTACAGTAATCCCCATGATTTAATGAAGTTTCTTCCACAGTGCCTGAACAAAAGTCAATTACAGTATTGAACAAGAAACAGAGTCCCCAAATCACATCGTCCTTCCTCTGAAGGAAACCAAGAGTAGTGGAACTTCAATCTTCACTTCACTTTGCAGTCACTAGCCTGTAGGAACAAATTTCCCTCAATTATCCCAGGCCTCCTTTTCTCAGAGGGAACACCAATCAGCTGTCTTCAGTCCTAACTTTTGTCACTGATATAGATGTCTTTTTCTTGCAAGATTCTTGACCTTGTCCCTCTGCTCCAATAAAATCCCTCACTCTTACCTGTGAGCTCTTTATTAAAGCTGCTGGGGTGGGAGGGAAGAGGAAGTGGAGTTTTACATTTGCTTGCTGAAAAAGAGTCGGAGAAAAGGTTTCAAAAGATTCATTGCATTTGTTTGTGCCTTTCAAAGAGAGGAAGCTGGTGGGAATCAAGGTCTCAGGTTGCACCTTTGTATATCATGGGGAAGCCCTCCCCAGTTTGCAATTTCATAAGAGATTTCACTTAAAGGAAGAAAGCGTAGACAATATAATTCATAATACAGGATGATGAACTGTGCTGAGACCACCCAGTGTTAAGGACAATCTGGGCACATCCAGGGTTCCTCACATTCATGTTAAGGGGTGTTTTATATTCATTTGATGTGACCTTTTACCTAAATGGTGAGAAAATAGAGTACCACATGGAAATCAGCACCCACATCCCATATCCATGCCCAGCTCATGCTAAAATACACTAGGAAAACCAAATGGTGCATTTCACTTGTAACTTAAACATGGCAAGTTTCCATAGATGAAAGACAATCCTGAACACACAATTGATGGTATCTGAGAGGTGGCTGGGTCTGAAAGAAGCCAAAAACACTGGTGGGGGAAAATCTTTCCTTTACCTGTAGTAAGTGGAATTAACTTAAATTCAGAAAGTATATGGATGGTGAGCAGCCTCTTCAGTGTGCTCTGGCAAACAGCAGCAAGAGGGGAGATGTCTTTTGTCTCTGTGAAAGTGGCTTCCACCTGTGCTGAATGAAAGAGCCAGAATGGATATAGTTAAATGCTGAAGAGCTGGGCAGGACAGAGACCTTTGACATCAGAGAGCTGCCTTTAAAAACTTCACCACACCTTGTTTTCTTCCTTCTATTTTGTTGGATATTTCTGCTTAGACTAGACCTACAGAATCTTAGAGCCATAAAAAGCCCAACTTGGTTCCAAAGATATGTGGAAAAGGGAGTCTAGATGAGCAGTGTCATGTGAAGGGCTCATCACTGCTTAATGAATTGCCCCCCTCTGGTGTCCTCATTTCCTCTTGGCTTTAATAAAGTTTCCATAGCAGAGACAACTGAAATGCTCGAACATTTACCCAGACTTGATGCTATGTTCCTAAGAGAGGCCTGGATTGCCATAGTCTTGTATGTAGTGGGTTCAACTTTGTGAATGTCCAAGAGGAGCCAAATGTGCAGGAGAGGTAGAATTGTGAATTCCAGCAATACAAGAAACAGTGCTGAGGTTTTGGAAATACATTTTATACTGAGAGCATCATTGCATGATTCTGCTTCAGTCTTTGCAGGGAAAGGGTCTACATCATGCAGAAACTCCTGGCTGTAGACACAAAATTCCCACACCAAATACATAACAGAGGTCCTGCCATGGAAGTCTAATATCATACATGGTAAAAGAGAAGAAACTAATGACCAGAGAAAACCACTGGGAAATAAAGTTCCCCTTACTACTCTATTTCCCTCACTGAGAAGAATAACTGGTTTTTCACCCATGCAGGGTCATGGTCTGGACAGAGAGGGACTGCCAGAGCAGTGAGCACTGGCTGGGCTGTTGGGTGCAGAGGGTGGCAGGTTCTACCCTGCAGGAACAGAGGACAGCCACGGGTCTTTGTTTCCTTAATCTCTTTAAAAAGAGACAAAGGAGAACATCACTGTGCGTAGGGACAATCCCACAGTACCTGAGCAAGAGAAGTAGGGCAGGAACAGAGACCTGGGCCAAGTTCAGCCAAGACTCCAGAGCATCAGGAAAGTTGGTGATGATGGGGCAGACACAAGACAGAGTCAAGTCAATCCCCTGGTCAGCATCCTGACCAGCAATTGCAAAACAGATCCATGCTGAAGCCTACATCACCATCAAAGAATTCCAAAGACACGCACATCTCCTGCTAAACTGGAAACCAGAACTCTTCTAACATAGCCCAACCTCCCTGGGCTGAGCTTAAACAGAGATGGGGGGAAATGGGCAGAGGGAACCCCAGCTGAGGCTGCTCAGGGGGATAAAGGCCTATAAGTTCATCCTGGGACAATTCATCCCTGCCTCAAAAAGCCCCTTTCTCACTTCTGGGGAAGCCCAGAGTCACCAGCTCAGGTGCTGGAAATCCAAGCATTAGATGTGGATAAGGCCAGTGGGGATGGAAAACTGGGATCTCAAATGTCCACAGAGGGACAGCAGCAGCTCCAAGGATGGAGTCACTTGTGCTTCAGTTTCTATTTGAGGACCATCTACAAGATCTGAAATGTTTCTAAACCCATTCTCATTCTGTTGCCAATGTCAAAGTGAAACCTTTGAATGGTGCAAAAGCATGTCAGAAGCATCATGTAAGCTGGTCATCACTGCTGCTGTGTAGCTGTGATCAGGCATGGCTCACCCATGCCATGCCTCAGATGCCCAAGCACCACAATGCCTTTCAGAGGTGATTTCACACCCTTTGCTTTTCCTTCTCTTTGTTTTCCTCTGGTAAAGCATGAGCAGCCCTGGAGGCTTCCTCCCAGGAGAGCACATGCAACTGTATTTACAGCCCCAGCACCACAAGCTGGGCTCTTGGAGTCTGGCAGGAGCTCCCCTCTCTTCACATCAGGTGCTTAACAGAGCTGATGCTGGTGCGTGGATGTTCTCTGCTGCACTGGGGATAAACTCTTGGCTCCCATCACTCGGTGGCAGAAGGAAGGCACAGGAGGTAACACCAACCGAAAGCAGAGCCTCACCTGCACTGAGGCAGTGGGCTTGCTTCTGCATGTCCTCAGGTCGTCTTTTTACTGTCTTTGTCAGAGAACAGCCTTACCAAAGTGAGTTTTCTTCATGAGAAGAGGGAGCAATGTCTGGTGCAGGTTGTGTTTCTTTCACATAGGCAGCTTAAGCCAGATACACTGATTTATTCCAGACATAAATGAGGATGAATTTTATATTGTTATAAAGAAATGCAACATTTCAGATTGTCAGCAGAATATAGTCACTAAGAAATAGCCTTTGGAATAAGCACATTGTAATATCAGTTCCTTTTTAAAGCAAGCAACCCAATGCCTATGTGTTTAGGATGCTTCAGCATGCTGTAGCTCAGAAAGGTATAAATCATTAATTTACCAGTGCGAGTGTTATCTATTGTGAATAAGCTCCAATAGTTTGATAAATGGGGCTTGGTGACTGAATGATAATCAAAACCTAAGAGAAAATGCCCAGAGGTCATTCATCTGTAAGCTGTGATTTCACTGGGACTGGGACTTTCTCTTGCTCCACGTTTACATGAGATCATACGAAATTACTCTGAGGTGTCTTCTGACACAAATTTCCTTCAAACTGTAAGCAAATAAAGATCTGATTCTTTGCTCAAACCCGTGTGCTTCACTAAATCCAGAGGTTTAATATTCTCAGCACAGAAAAGCAAAACTGCCATTTGCTGCTTCAACAAACTGCCTCTTCTCTCCTGAATACCTCATCTGAAGAACATAAAATATATATCTTTTGGTTACAAAATATATTGGAGTATTTTAAAATGTCACAGTTGAAATGGTCATTGATTGGAGTTGGATATGCTTTTGGTCAGTGTGATATTCTCTTGCTTTTGCCTCAGCAGGTAACACCTGGTCATGGGAAGAAATCACACCCAGGTTGAATTCATCCTGTTGGGAATTACTGACAGCCCTCGTGTGCAGACCCTTCTTTTTGTCTTGTTTCTGTTGATTTACATCGTGACTCTCGTGGGGAACTTTGGCATTATCATCTTGGTTCGGGTGTCTCCCAGCCTCCACACCCCCATGTACTTCTTCCTCACCCATCTTGCCTTCACTGACATCTGCTATTCCACAGTCATCTCCCCCAGGATGCTGGCAGACCTGTTAGCAGAGGACAAAACCATCTCTTTCTCCTGCTGCATGATGCAATTCCTTGCCTTCGCTTTCTTTGCTACTATCGAGTGTCACCTCCTGGCCATGATGGCCTATGACCGACACGTTGCTATCTGCCAGCCCCTGCTTTATGTGACCATCACCTCCAGCCGTGTCTGCTGGCAGCTGATAGCATCATCCTACCTACTCGCCTTCCTCAGTGCCATCATCTGCATGTGGTGCGTCTTTGGAGGTTACTTCTGTGGTCCCAACCGCATCGACCACTTTTTTTGTGATGTAGTCCCTGTGCTCAAGCTCGTGTGCTCTGACACCCACATCAATGAGATGGTCATCTTTGCCTTATTCACCATCAATATCGTGGGGGCAAGTGTGATCATTTTGCTCTCCTACATCTCCATCATCCGCACCGTGCTGAAGACGTGCTCAGCACAGAGCAGGGCCAGAGCCTTCCACACCTGCGCATCCCATTTAATGACTGTTTCCATGTACTTTGGGACAACATTCTTCATGTACCTACAACCTCCATCTAGTCACGGGAGCCTGGATAAGGTAGCCTCCATCTTTTACACCGTGGTCAACCCCATGCTCAACCCACTCATTTACAGCCTGAGGAACAACGAGGTGAAGGAGGCTCTGGTGAGGTGCGGGAGAAGGTTCTTAAACCGCTGGCAACATTAAACAGTTCTGTCATCGAGGACATGAACAATTCACCTCAAATGAGACAGCCTATGGGGCACTAAAACCATGGAATTTTCCCAATAATCTGCATGATTTGATGTAGGTCCTTCTGCACATACTGAACAAAAGCCAAGGACAGTGATGAATGAGAAAGAGACTCCCCAAATCACATCAAGACCATGCGAAAATTGATTCAGATTCAAGCAGGTACAATGACCGGTCCCAGATGTGCCTATCCATGACAAGCATCTCAAATGAAGATTACCCTGCTCATTGCAAGGGGCTTGGAACAGATGGTCTTTGGAGGTCCCTTCCAGCCCAAACTGTCCTATGATTCTATGATCCTTCCTCCGAAGGAAACCAAGAATAGTGGAACCTCAAACTTGAATTCACTTCTCAGTCACTTGTATGAAGAAATCACCCTGCATTGTCCCAGACCTCATTTCCTCACAGGAAACACCAATCAGCTTTCCTCAATTATAAATTTTGCCACTGATAATTATCTATTTTTCTTCCAAGATTCTTGACCTTGTCGCTCAGCTCCAATAAAATTCCTCACTCTTACCTGTGAGTTCTTTATTAAAGCTGCTTGGGTGGGAGGGAAGAGGAAGTGTAGTTTTACATTTGCTTGCTGAAAAAGAGTCAGAGAAAAGGTTTCAAAAGATTCATTGCATTTGTTTGTGCCTTTCAAAGAGAAGAGGGTGTGTGAATCAAGGTCTCAAGCTGCACCTTTGACTATCAAAGGGAATCCCTCCCCTGGCTGCAACTTCACAAGAGATTTCACTTTAAGGCAGAAACTGTAGACTATATCATTCATAATATAGAATGATGAATGGTGCTGAGGCTACCCAGTGTTGAGGACAATTTGGGCACATTAAGAGATCATCCCATTCATTTAAGTGGTGTTTTACATTCATCTTAACTGCCATTTACTTAGATGGTGTGATAGAATTCCAGCACGAGACAAGCACCCACATTCCATGCCCATGCTTAACTCTTGCTAGTGCACACCAGGAAATACCAAATAGTGTATTTCATAGAGGAGTTAAGACAGTGGCTCATTTCCACAGATGAAAGACAATCCTGAACACAGAATTAACTGATCCTAACTGAGAGCTGTCTGGGTCTCAGAGAAGCCAAAACACACCAATGGGGGAAAATATCTTTCCTTTACCTGCTCTGAGTGGGAATTAACTGGTGTTTTGAACATAATACAGATGGTGAACAGTTTTTTTTGTGTGCTCTGGCAAACAGCAGCAAGAGATGAGATGTTGTCTTTTGTCTGTGGAAAGTGACTTCAACCTCTGCTCAGTGAAGGAGGCAAAACCGATCTAATCAGATGCTAAGGAGCTTGGCAGGAAAGAGACCTTTGATATCATAGAATCATAACATCATAGAATAGTCCGGGTTGGAAAGGACCTTAAGATCATCCAGTTCCAACCCCCCTGCCATGGGCAGGGACACCTCACACTGAACCATGGCACCCAAGGCTCTGTCCAACCTGGCCTTGAACACCACCAGGGATGGAGCATTCACAACCTCCTTGGGCAACCCATTCCAGTGCCTCACCACCCTCACAGGAAAGAATTTCCTCCTTAGATCCAGTCTAAACTTCCCCTGTTTCAGTTTGAACCCATCACCCCTTGTCCTATCACTGCAGTCCCTAATGAAGAGTCCATCCCCACTATCCCTATAGGCCCCCTTCAGACACTGGAAGGCTGCTATGAGGTCGCATCAGAGTACTTCCTATAAAAACTTCACCACACCTTGTTTTCTTCCTCTATTTTGTTCGATATTGCTGCTTAGACTATACATACAAAATCTTAGAGCCACAAAAAGCCCAAGTTGGGACTCAGAAATCATCTGGCCCAAGATTTGGTGGGAAAGGGAGCCTAGAAGAGAAGTGTCATCTGTAGGGTTCATTACCCCACTCTGGTGTCTTTATTTCCTCTTGGCTTTAATAAAGTTCTCAAAGCAGAGAAACTGAAATGCTCAAACATTTATCTTGGCTCTGTGTTCCCAAGAGAGGTTTTGATTGCAATAGCCTTGTATGTAGTGGATTCAACATTGTGATTGTCCAAGGGGAACCTCAGTCTAATGTGCAGGGGGGCACAACTGTCAATTCCAGCAATTTAAGAAACAGGTTTGAGGTTCTGGGAATACCTTTTATACTGAAAGCATCTTTGCATGATTCTGCTTCAATCTTTGCAGAGGAAAGGGTTTACATAATGCAGAAACTCCTGGCTGTAGACACAAAATTCCCACACGGAATACATACCAGATTTCTTCTCGATCAAACTCTAATATTGGTAAAGGAGAGGCACTATGGACCAGAGGATGACACTTGTATATAACGTTCAATTCATCACTCTATTTCCCTCACTGAAAATGCTATCTTCTTTTTGCCCATGCAGGGACATGTTCCAAAGAGAGAGGGACAGTCAGAGCAGGGAGCACTGTTGGGTGCAAAGGATGATGGGTTCTACTCTGCAGGAGCCTGGGGACTGCCATGAGAGTTTGTCTCATTCATCTCTTTAAACAAAGTCGAAGGGGACATCAGGGTGTGCAGGGACCATCCCACAGCACCTGAACTACAGAAATATGGCAGGAACAGAGACCTGGGCCAAGTTCAGCCAAGACTCCAGAGCATCAGAAAACCAGGTGATGATGAGGCAGGTCCAAGGCCAAAACATGTCAATCCAGATGAAATCAACCCCCTGATCAGGGTCAGGTCCAGCAATGCCTAGGGAAATCCATTAGCAAGCCTAGGTCACCATCAAAGGATTTCATAAGAGTGCACACCTCCTGCTAAACAGGAAACCACAGTGCCTCTAATAAAACTCAACCTCCCTGGAGTGAGCTTAAATAGAGATGGGTGGCAATCGGGCAGGAGGTGGGGATGGAGCCCCAGCTGAGGCAGCTCAGGGGGATAAAGGCCTATTAGTTCACCCTGGCACAACTCAGCATTGTCTGGAAATGCCCACTTCTCGACCTTGACTACAGTGGAAGCCCAAAGGCACCAGCTCAGCTCTTGGACATCCAGGCACTGCATGTGCATAACCCCCCTGGGGATGGAAAACTGGGCCCTCAAGTGAGCACAGAGGGACATTAGCTGCTCCAGAGATGGAGTCACTTGTGCTTCATGTCCCATTTGGGTACCCTCTGCAAAATCTGAAATGTCTCTAAAACCCATTCTCATTCTGCTGCCAAGGTCAGACTAAATTCTTTGTATAGCCCACAAGTATGTCAGAAGTGTCCTAGGAGCTGCTCATCACTGCTGCTGAGCCGCTGTGATCAGGGATGGCTCATCCATACCATGACTCTCAGATGGCCAAGCACCACAATGCCTTTCAGAGCTGATTTCACACCCTTAGCTTGACAACAAGCAAAATCCACCCAAAGAATCATCTACAGGTGCACTAATAAAGCCCAGGAACAACAGCTGTAAATATGTGGATTTAAGGAGATCCCTTCCCCTTCTCCCACACTGAGAGGAGGGAGTGGGTGACAAGTGAATGTCTACGTGACTCACCCCTGATTATTCTCACAACTTTCTCAAGTGGCTTTCCTAACACTACTTAAACAGGATTTCAGCATTGCAAAGAGAATTCCTGAAACCATTTCTACACTCAGAGTTACCCCTTGTTAACATCTTCGTGTATAACCCACCCCAAATGTTGATTTTGCCTTTGCTGAATTCACTAAGTCAGTAATTATCCCCACAACAGGTTTTTATCATTTCACTGGGGTTTTTCTTCCATTTTGCTATGAGCAGTGATGGGAAGAGCAAGAAAACAGCAACCACCTGAACTCAAATCAACACCAGAACTGCTGTAGTACCTAAACAAAATTCTTTTCACTGATATCTGTCTACTAGGTCCAAGTGTTGTGACACGTATTACCCACCATACTGTGCTCTTGGTGTGTGGATTCAGGAAACAGTTCCCTGTCTACTTACTGCAAGAGATTTTAGTTTATGGAGTTGGAGATGTCCCTGTGTTAGTTTGTTTCACAGAATCCCAGACCGGTTTGGGTCAAAAAAACCTCAGAGCTCCTCCAGTCCAACCCTGCCATGGGCAGGGACCCCTTCCACTGGAGCAGCTTGCTCCAAGCCCCTGTGTCCAACCTGGCCTTGAGCACTGCCAGGGATGGGGCAGCCACAGCTTCTCTGGGCACCCTGTGCCAGCGCCTCAGCACCCTCACAGGGAAGAGCTTCTGCCTAAGAGCTCAGCTCAGTCTCCCCTCGGGCAGGTTCAAGCCCTACAGGCCCTTGTCCAAAGCTCCCCTTCAGCTTTCTCTCACTCCCTTATTAAGGTATTCAAAGGCCACAGTAAGGTCCCCCTGGAGCCCTTTCCCCCTCTTGCTGCCCATTACAGTCCTTTTATCACACTCCCATCTGATCCTTCCCATCTCCTTTCTTCCACTCTCGGGCTCCTCTCCCTCAAACTCTCCTTTCTGCCTTCAGTTTCCAGCACAATGGGTGGAAAAAGGTTAACAGCACCATCAAGGAGAGCACAAGGACTGGGGCTGCCTCAGTCCCCAGAATCTTAAAGAAACAAATTCCCCAGGAAAGCCTTTCCAGGCAGAGGAACGACACGAGGGTGACCATGAGTAACCAGTATGGATGTACCAAGGGTAAGTTAAGCCTGGCCAAGCTGAGTGCTTCGGGTGATGTGAGCACTGAAGTTTGGATGAAGAAGAAATAGTGGACAGCATTTACCTCACTGTTAGCAAGCTCACCACGATCTTCTGTTGGCTCCTTTGCAGCCAAATTTGTGAGCTATGGTTTAAGTACAAGGAATTGAAGATGGGCGGAAAGCTGGTTCATTGCCTGTGGTGCCTGACATTGCTGATGGGCCCTGGTACCAGCTCCAATTGGCAAGGTCCCTCTCACCTCCCTGCCATCATAATGTCAACTATGGCACCTGTGAAGCTGTAGGTGCCTCAGAAATGCTCCAAAAGTGGATGCGAAAGGTGGGGTTGTTCTGTGGTTTGCTCTAAGGGAGCCCAAAGACCTTTTGCTCGCTCAAGCTGAGGTCATCTCCTCTGGGTATAATTCTTCTCCAAACCAAGCAGCACAGAGAAGAGATAATGACCTGCTGTGGGCTTTGTCACCTCCTGGGGCCCAAAGGGATTCACAGTCCCACATCCCCACATCACTTGAAATAGGAAGGGGGTTTCTGATGCTGGTTCATTCCCAGGCTCCCTGCACAGCTCCAGGCACGTTCATCTTCACATCCACCTCTGAGAGCATCAGGAGGGCAGCAGAGACAGAGCTGAGATGTAAGAGAAGGGAAGCATCTTTCAGCCCAAGCTGAGCTCTCTGTGCAAGGACAGTGTGTGCTGAGCCATCATCTCCTGTGGTTCTCTCTTGCCAACAAGCACCAGCTCCTGTCTTATCTCCTGCTCTACTGCAGCTTCCTCGGCTCCAGTTCTTGATGATGCTCTGGGCTTCCCAGGGAGCTGCTTGCGCTGTGTGCCCCCCATGCTGCTGCTGAGAAGGCAGGTTTGGAGATCACCCTGGTGGAGAACACTCTCGGGAGGCTTCCTCTGCTCACTGACCAGAAAGGGCTCCTGGATGAGCACCAGAAGCTTTCCTGTACAGGACACTCAGGGTGCTCCCCATTGCTGAGATGAGGCAGGTTCAAAAGTTTATTATCTCCACAAAAAAACATATTGTCAAGAAGAGATTGCTGAGCTCTGGGGATTGCCCATTTCTGCTGATGTGTTGAGGAACAGCCAAAGAACCCAGAAAAAGATTTTAAAGCAAACAAAGTGTGTCAGGAGGGAGGGGAAACCAATCTAAATCTCCATGTAAGGATGACTGGAATCACAGAAGGGTTTTTTTTGGAGGGAATCTTGAAAATGATCCAGCTCCAACCCCTGCCTCAAGCAGGGTCACCTCCCACTAGAGCAGGTTGCTACAAGCCCTCTCCAACCTGCTCTTTCCATAGGTCAGGAATTCATTCCAGTTAGGAAGAACTCCCAGCAGAGAGGGAAGAAGCGGGTGGTTGGGAGATGCCCACAAGAGGATGAGGGATCAACTCTGCACCGTGAAAGCACCACATTTCTCTGTGTTCCAGGTTGAGCCGGATGGTCTCCAAGCCCCAGGGTCAGCACTGAGGTGAGTGGAACCTCCCCACTGCTTTCCACAGAGGTCATTGCTCAACATCTCAAGGTGAGCCAGAGGAGCACACACCACATTGTGCCATGGTGTTTAACTGCTTCAGCACCCCTTTGTTCTACCTGTGCTGGCACAGGACTGTCCCCAACCTGTTCCTCATTGATCTGTGCCTGAACTCTCCCTTTCCATCCTGCAGGACTGTCTCTGAGCAGCTCCCACCACACAGAGGCTTTTCCACCTGGGACAGCACTGCCTCTTGGAGAAGAAACCTCCAGCCAGGAGCTCACACAGAAAGCCCCATCCAGCCCATGGCACAAAGCAATTGCACCCAAGCGACCGAGTTCAGCCTGGTGGGGTTCACAGAGGAGCCGGTGACTCAGGTCTACTTGTTCCTGCTCTTCCTGCTCACCTACCTTGTCACCATCGTGGGCAACCTGGGCATCATCATCTTAATCAGGGCCAGCCCCAACCTCCACTCCCCCATGTATTATTTCCTGGGTAACCTGGCCTTTGTAGACCTCTGTTGTTCCACCATCATCACCCCCAAGATGTTGGTTGACTTGATGTCACAGAAGAAGATCATTGCTTATGCTGGGTGTGTGGCTCAGGTCTTCCTCTTTGACTTCTTTGGGATGACTGAGTACTTCCTGCTGGCTGCAATGGCCTATGACCGTTACGTGGCCATTTGCCATCCCCTGCTGTACCCCATTGTCATGTCCCCAAAGTGCTGTTTCCAGCTGGTGACTGGCTCATACCTCGTGGGGCTGACCAATGGCGTGGCACAGACCATCAGCATGTCCACCCTGTCCTTCTGCAGCTCCAGCACCATCGACCTCTTCTTCTGTGACATTTCCCCTCTCATCTCGCTCTCCACCTCTGACACCACCCTCAGCCACATCATCCTGACCACTGCAGCATCTCTCTTTGGTGTGTCCAGCATCCTGTTTATCTTTCTCTCCTACGTGGCCATCATCCCCACCATCCTCAGCATCAATTCAGCCGAGGGCAAGCGCAAAGCCTTCTCCACCTGCACCTCCCACCTCACCACTGTCAGCATCTTCTGTGGGGCATCCTTCTTTACTTACTTAAACCCCAGCTCAAACAGCTCAAGAGGAGGAGATAAATGCGCTGTGATGCTCTACACCGTGGTGCCTCCCATGCTGAACCCCTTGATCTACAGCCTGAGGAATAGGGAGGTGAAGGAGGCACTGAGGAGACTCTTGAAAATAAAGTGATATTGAATGCTGTATGTTTAGGGCCAGATAGAATGGAGATATGGGTAAATGCTCAGCTATTTATTAAGTATCTCAGGTGGACAACATTTGCTGGGGGAGTCTTTTGCCCCTTAACTTACATGATGCAGGGGCTGCTTTGATATCAACACCTGCATATACAAATAGGAACATTGCAAACTCTTTTATAATTGCCTGCACTCAAGGTATGCTCTGTGTTTTGTTCTGCACTACTTTTGCTTGGCAAATCAGAATCAACAGAGAATGAATTCTACTGTTGAACTAAATCAGCCTCCATTTCTAGACAGTCAGTATGGGCCATAACAAAAGGACACAAACGCCTTTAACATAATAAATAGAAAGGACAGGAAATAACTGGCAGACTGTGCACAAAGTAATTTTAGATTTTGATTTTCAAACCTCATTAAATGATTTCCAGCACCATTCACTTCATTTCATTTCAGACAGCAAAGAGCTTAAGTTAAATATGGTACTTGTGTGACCTCTGTAATGAATGAAGGCACTTAGAAAGCATTTTAAGTCGTCTTAGTGATGAATCCACACCAAAGGGCAGACCCTACCAAGGAAAACCCTGTCCACTGCTCCACACCTTTGCTTGCCATCTCCCTGTTGAGAGCAATGAAAGCCACGATCTCCATAGCATCCTGACCAGAAAACATCATAGGAGCTATTGTGTTGTTCAGCAGCCTTGAGACTTGGCAGCCCACAGCAGCCTGCGCCGATGGCCTTGCCTGCCCTGAGGTCTCTGCTGCTGCCTTCCTGCACAGAGAGTTGATTTGTGGAGGAAAAACAACAAATACATGAAAATCCACCAAAACATGCCAATGTGTGCATTACCTCAGCCCATAGAGCTGCAGCCTCTGCCAGGGCCATGGTGAAACCTGGAGCCATGGCTGAGCCTCAGGGCTATCTATCCTAGAGACATAGAATCATAGAATGGTATGTGTTAGAAAGGAAGCTGAAGCTCATCCAGTCCCAGCTTCCTGCCACGGGCAGGGACCCCTTCCACTGGAGCAGCTTGCTCCAAGCTCCTGTGTCCGACCTGGCCTTGAGCACTGCCAGGGCTTGGGCAGCCACAACTTCTCTGGGCACCCTGTGCCAGCGCCTCAGCACCCTCACAGGGAAGAGCTTCTGCCTAAGAGCTCAGCTCAGTCTCCCCTCGGGCAGGTTCAAGCCATTCCCCTTGCCCTGTCCCTACAGGCCCTTGTCCCAAGCCCCTCTCCAGGTTCCCTGCAGCCCCTTTAGGCACTGGAGCTGCTCTCAGGTCTCCCCTTCAGGAGCCTTCTCTTGTCCAGGCTGCCCCAGTCCAGTTTTCTCAGCCTGACTCCAGAGCAGAGCTGCTCCAGCCCTCGCAGCATCTCAACGCAGATAAACCTCATCCCACATTCACAGCTCACTTACACACAATGATGTGCCCAGCTTTCCAGCACAATTTATATCTAAAAGGACAAAGGCAACATTTTCTGGCAGGTATCTAAGGTAGGAAAAGCATCATCAGCTTGAAGCATCATGAAGCCTGTCTCATTGTGTCTGGGTTATTGGTTTTAATCATACTCCTTATTCCATTCACTAAGCCTTAGTCACTCAGGAGCTATAGAATAAACACAATCTGTGCTTGAGTGTGCCAACATGCCAAGATCCTCCTATGAATCTTCAGGTAAAGGCATACAGAAAGCAAAACCTACCCCAAAATATAGAAGTCTATTGAGTCTGTGTGGCTTCCTTCCCTAAATAGGCCAGGTTTTGGTCCATAACTCCCAAACTTTTGTCCTGAGAATGAGAGAAGACACTCAGACAAATGTTAATGCCTAAGAGAATGCTCATCAGCTGCACTCGAAGCTCCATTTCATTCCACCCAAATCTATATCATTTCAACACTGACTTGATGAGCACTGAGTTGCCTAAAAGGGAATGAAATGAATCTTTCAGTGGCTTCAGCATGTGATGCAGAGGCCAGTCCAATGCATTGGGATGGGATATCTCCTGGTGCCTGGTGCCTGCAGGACTCCAGGAAGAAATGCTAAAATTCAATTGGAAAGAACATTTGGGGTTGCTCTGCTTGGGTTTTTCTTTAACAGAACATTTATAACTACCTCAGGGCTTAAATTGAGCACACCAGCTAAATCTGAGCATGATTTAGTTGAATGTTGTAGTCTGCAGGCTTGGTTTTTCATCTGACCTTTCTCACCCTATTGTTGCCAGGCCCTCTAAGAAGCAATTCACCTTACTCCAAAACAACCATCCTAAAGAGCTTAATTCAATACTACCTAGAAATTCCCACCTCTCACCATCGACTGCAGAGCTCAAGTTATCCCCTGCACCAGGAGAAAGGGGTGTCATAGAATCATGGAATGGTTTGGGTTGGTAAAGACCTGAAATCCCAACCCTGTGCCATGGGCAGGAATGCCTCACACTAGGTCAAGTCACACAAGACTGTGTCCAGCCTGGTGCCTGTTGACTTCACCCTGATAATCCCCATGCTGAGAGCCCAGATCCACATCTTGAGGAAGACAGAGCTGCAGGATGCTCTGGGGAAGACTCCTAGGAAGAGTTCTTGTTTCCTCCCACGTTCAGACTGGAAAAACATACAATCAGCTCAGTGTAAAGAACATGGATGTTGAGATTGCACCTTTGTTCTGCAGCTACAGTGATGGAAACAGTGAGCACTGAAGGCATCTCGGGGGGATGCACAGCTGTGCAGCAACATTTCATTGGGTGCAAAGGCCACACTGAGAATCTGCTTCAGGGACCTGGTCCTTAAGGAAATACAGAATGAAGCAGTGGATAAATATCCCCAACCACACACACAGGCAATGCTGGGACAGGAGAAGACGTACCTGCTTGCTCTGCCCTGGGAGATGAGGTGGTGTGGGGCTGTCAAACAGAGATCTTCAGCGTGCTTTTGTTCTCGTGGTCTGTAAACTTGTGATTCCACATTGGACCCTCATGCTGGTGATAAGCTCCAGGTCACGGCTCCATGGGACATATGGGATCTTGCTGGACAAGATCGTGTGTGAGTATTCCTGGGTAAAAAGGGTCAACAGAGGGATACAGCATCACATTAGCCAAGAAGGTAAATCTTCAAGGGGATTCATCTTTCTTTTCTTTGTTTCCTCATCTCTCTGCCCATCCTTTGTGGTACCTAATGACAAACATAGGAATGAACATATGAGGCCAGATAAGAAAATCATCAGGCCCATTGAGGAGCAGCCAGCATGAGAGGCAATTGAGAGAGGGTCCTGCAAACCTGACTGGAGCATAGGGGAAGCTGCAAGGAAGCAGCAGGGCACAGCTCATCTTCTGGTCTTCCTGTGGAAGAGTCTACCACTTCCATTGGCTATGGAAGAGCTGAAGTAATTCATTTTTAGGCTGGCAATGTCAGGAGGGACAAATTGCAGCTTCTGTGCCTGCATTCAGCTGTGCAAACACACACTAGCAATGAATAACTGCTGCTTTCAGTAATGTGCCTAAAACCAGAGGTCCTAACATACACACACTTGTAATTAAGACATTTAGGTGCACATTCAACCCTTCAGTGTTTGCTCATGCAAAAGAGAAAACCCAATGAGACAATGCTTCTACTGGTAATACTGATGACAATGAAACTAATCAAGCTGTGTTGGGCTGAAGAAGATAGTGACTCCATATACATTTCTCTTCAGCCTCTATCTCCAGTTTCCCCATGTGAAATTCTAATTAAAGAGTCTTAATATATGAGCAACTTAACGTGACACCGAGATTGAGATCTCATATTCATTGAAGTCAGGGAATGCAAGGATGCATTCAAGGCCAGGTTGGATGGGGTTTGGAGCAACCTGCTCAAATAGAAGGTGCCCCTGCCTTGGACAGCAGGCTGGAACTGGATGAGCTTTAGGGTCCTTCGCAAACCATTCCATCATCCTCAGGTAAAAGAGCACAACCAAACCATAACAGTGCAGATTCTCTCAATGCAAAATTTACTCTGCTTTTCTCTTTTGTGTGTACAGCTGTGTTTCAGTACAGAGAGCAATGCCAGCACCATGGAAGCCCTTCTCTTAGCCCATGATCAAGACCCCACACCACAGCTATGAAATAGCCACTGGGATCCATGTCTCCAGTTCAGTTCCCTCACCATGGAAGAGAGGAACCACACTTCAGTCACCAGCTTCATCCTCCTGGGGCTCACCACTGACCCAAAGCTGCAGCTTCTCTTGTTCATGGTGTTCACCTTAGTCTACATCACCAGCCTCATGAGCAACATCACTCTCATGCTGGTGATATGCCGTAGCTCAAGCCTCCATACGCCAATGTACTTCTTCATTGGCAACTTGTCCTTCCTGGACCTCTGGTATTCCTCTGTCTTCACCCCCAAGATCCTTCTGAACTGCATCTCTGAGGACAAGAGCATCTCCTTTGCTGGGTGTGCTGCTCAGTTCTTTGTCTCCAGTGGCTTAACCTGCACCGAGAGCTACCTGCTGGCAGCGATGGCCTATGACAGGTACGTGGCCATCTCCAACCCACTGCTCTATGCTGCTGCCATGTCCAAGAAGTTCTGCATAGGGCTGGTGGTCACTGCCTACCTCAATGGCTTTGCCAACTCTACCCTCATTACCAGCTACATATTCACCCTCAGCTTTTGTGACTCCAATGTCATCGATGGCTTCTTCTGTGACCTGCTCCCACTGGTGAAGCTCTCCTGTGATGTGACAGACAGCTACCAGTCCCTCCTCTACTTCATCCTGACCTTCAACATCATCCTCCCCTCTGCACTCATCCTCATGTCCTACATCTCCATCCTGGTTGTTATCCTGAGGATGCGCTCAACCAAGGGGCAGCGCAAAGCCTTCTCCACCTCTGCCACCCACCTCACCACCATCACTCTTTACTATGGCTCCATCCTCTTCATCTACACTCGGCCCAGCTCCTCCTATGTCCTGGGGAGGGACAAGGTGGTCTCTGTGCTTTACACGGTGGTGACTCCCATGCTGAACCCCTTCATCTACAGCCTGAGAAACCAGGAAGTGAAGGAGGCACTGAAGACACTGCTGAAGAGACAGAGAGCTTCCTAACAGAAGAAACCCGGGGGTTATGGCCCCAGATATGCACATGGCAAAAAGTGCACCCACCTTGTCTTGTTTGTGTCTTCCTTTATCACTTTTCACAGTCCATGCAGGAGCATAAACTCTTCTGATCTTTAAGTGCATCATGATAGACAGGAGATGGCACTGTGCAGACAGATCTCCTCTCCATCACACCTCTCCCCATATGCAGTATATATCTGCTATAAAATGGGATGTTAGCAGCAGCTGAGATTGTTGCACATCACCTTTGCACTGTGCTTTATCTGAATTAAACATTCATTACTTCTGACCCAACCAGTAGCTCGACTGGAGCTCCATGTGTGAGAGAACCATGGACAGCTTTGGGCTCAAAAGTAACTTAAGAACATCCAGTCCCAACCTTCAGCCACAAGCAGGGACAACTTTCACTCAAGCAGCTTGTTCCAAGCCACTGTGTCCAAACTGGCCTTGAACACTGCCAGGGATGGAGCATTTACCACTGCTTTGGGCAACCAGAAGTCATGAAGTAACATGTGCCTGTTCCTGAGCTGTCCCAGTTCTTCACAATGATGCCAGCACCACATACACATAATTCCATAGTCCTAGACCATTATCCCAATGATATACATGAGCAGGTCAGATTGGATGAACAAATGTCAGGAAGGAATCTGGGACTGAGTCCAGTTGCCTGAACACTGACTATTAACAACCTGGAGGGGCCCCTGGGGCTCCCTCTGAGCTTTCAGATGTTGCTCCAGAATGACCCAACCCTTCAGAAGGTTGCATGATGTACATGTCAAGTGCATGGCAATGTCCTCAGCCCTTCAGGACAGAGCAAATGGCACCACATTTCTATAAGAGGGCAACCAAACCTGACCTGGAGCATTTCAGTGCATCTGTCTCCTTCCATGCAACTTAACTGGTAGTTTCAATCACAACTTAGAGGAAAACACGCAAAAAAAGTAGTTGCTTAGTTCTTAAATTACCTTCTTTTTTTTCCTTTATAAAATTTTAGTCCAACTGAAAGGAAAACTACAATAAATCTTTTAAGACTGTTGGGAGCACAGAGTAGGAGATCTGAAGTAGTTTCATCTTCTTCACACTTAGATAAATAAAAGTTGAGTCATTAAATCAGTTTTGTGTCTCCATCTGTGCTCGGTGGAGGTGTGTTCCTGTATCTCTAGTATTTGTTCAGAGAAAGAGAGCAGTTTCAAGAGTTCAAGTGTGAAGACACACACACACACACACACACACACACAGAGCATCCTCCCCTCACTGTGTTTCCATCCCCGTCAGAGGCTGGGGTCAGGCTGCATGAACTGGGCTCATTTTGGACTCATTGAACCAACCACGTTGTAAAACACCTTTAAGCTCACCCAGGCCAACCCTTACCCCAGCACTGCCAAGGCCACCCCTAACCCATGGCACTGAGGCCTCGTCTACACGGTGTGTGAGCACTTGCAGGGCCGGTGCCTGCAGCCCTGCCCTGGGCAGCCTGTTCCAATGCCTGAGCACCCTCTGGGGCAGGAATTGTTCCTCAGCTCCATCTAACCCTGCCCTGGTGCAGCTTGAGGCCGGTTCCTCTTGTCCTGTCTTTTGGATTAAAACAAACTGAAAATAGGTTTGAGGCAGGCAGCTGATGCAGTTTGACCTCCAGGGGGCCTTCAGATCCTGACTGGAATTAGTTTAATCCAGAAAAATCTATTCTAAGGTGCATATACCAGGGACAGAGGGTGCATGGTACAAGTCCTTCGGATGTTCAGACCTGCTCTGGACCACATCCATCCTTACCAACCTATGACATTATTAAACATCCTCTTATTTCTATCCATTCTAGAAGGGACCTGACTATCACATAACTGGGCAATGAACTGTAAATGTTGAGTCAGCTGACCCCATCTCCATGCTTATTCTCCAATCCAAAATTCATAATAGTAGGAAAACCACATTTATGAAGGCCAGTCAGACACGGAGGGTGGATGTAGTGGACTCCAACTTGCCTCACAGCCTAAAAGACACAAGCACATCCATCCCAAGGCAAATAATGACAAGAAGTTTCAAGTATGAGGTTTCCTTGAGCAGGTCCAAAGGTGAGAAGAAATGCAATGAGCTTCCACAGCTCCCTTTACTAGGGGGTCAAAAGTAGATAGGGACAAAGCACCCCATTGGCAAGAACCACATTATCTGCATATGTAATGAAGACAGAGATGTGTCTTTAAAGAGACGAGTATGACCAAGTTTGTATGGGCACAGAAAGCCCTCCAGCAGGCCCGAGATCCAGGCTTCCACAATACAAGCATTCACAGCTATTTCCATCACAAGAGATGCTGCTCACTTTGCCAAAGCAAGAATCGGTCTCTGGGGACCAACCACCCTTCCAGGAGTCATCAGCTTTAACAAGACCTTCTGGGGGTTACCAAGGAAGTTTCCTCATCACCAGAAAAGCTTCTCAGAAGACTTGGATGTGACTTACCTCATTCTTCATAACAAGCCATCAGAGATTAATTAGCTGGGATAACAAGGAAGAAACTTTCTTCTTTGTTAGCAAAGTTCACTTCTACAAGTGCCTTGCTTGACAGAGATGGCTCATGCCCAAAGCCAGTGACCTGGAGGATCAGTGTGTTGGCATGTTTGTGTATTAAGGACAATTTCACAGGCCTGCATCATAGAATCCCAGCCTGGTTTGTGTTGGAAGGGAACTTAAAGCTCATCCAGCTTCAACCCCTGCCATGGGCAGGGACCCCTTCCACTGGAGCAGCTTGCTCCAAGCCCCTGTGTCCAACCTGGCCTTGAGCACTGCCAGGGATGGGGCAGCCACAGCTTCTCTGGGCACCCTGTGCCAGCACCTCAGCACCCTCACAGGGAAGAGCTTCTGCCTAAGAGCTCAGCTCAATCCACCCCCATCTCTTTCCAAGCCATGAACAGTGGTAAAGGCAGACACAGAGATGAACTCACCAGTGTCTGAAGAAGATCTCCTTGCTTCTTCCACCAGGACCTCAGGATGGTTCCCTTCTCCAGGGTACCAATGGTGTCTAGAAGAAGCCATTCTAGTATCTCCCAATTCTCTTTTAAAAACAATAGAGAGACACCTTGGCCATCAGTTTTAATGGGAGTAAGACCAAACTGAGACTCTGCCTTTCATTTCTACATTAAGGAAAACTAAGGTAGCTCAGT
>NW_026902341.1:0-1460 GCF_033783945.1 Neopsephotus bourkii | reverse complement strand
TATCACAGTATGTTAGAGATTGGAAGGGACCTCAAGAGATCATCTAGTCCAATCCCCCTGCCGGAGCAGGAACACCTAGATAAGGTTACACAGGAACGTGTCCAGGCGGGTTTTGAATGTCTCCAGAGAACGAGACTCCACAACCTCCCTGGGCAGCCTGTTCCAGTGTTCTGTCACCCTCACTGAGAAGAAGTTTCTTCTCAAGTTTAAGTGGAACCTCTTGTGTTCCAGTTTGTACCCATTGCCCCTTGTCCTTTCATTGTTTGCCACTGAGAAGAGCCTGGCTCCATCCTCGTGACACTCCCCACTTATATATTTATATACACTAATAAGGTCACCCCTCAATCTCCTCTTCTCCAAACTATAGAGACCCAGCTCCCTCAGTCTTTCCTCATAAGGGAGATGCTCCACTCCCTTAATCATCTTAGTTGCCCTGCGCTGGACTCTCTCCAGCAGGTCCCTGTCCTTCTTGAACTGAGGGGCCCAGAACTGGACACAATATTCCAGATGAGGTCTCACCAGGGCAGAGTAGAGGGGAAGGAGGACCTCTCTCGACCTACTAACCACCCCCCTTCTAATACACCCCAGGATGCCATTGGCCTTCTTGGCCACAAGGGCACAGTGTCGGCTCATGGTCACCCTGTTGTCCACCAGGACCCCCAGGTCCCTCTCCCCTACACTGCTCTCTAACAGGTCGTTCCCCAACCTATACTGGAACCTGGGGTTGTTCCTGCCCAGATGCAGGACTCTACACTTTCCCTTGTTATATTTCATCAAGTTATTCCCCGCCCAACTCTCCAGCCTGTCCAGGTCTCGCTGGATGGCAGCACAGCCTTCTGGCGTGTCGGCCACTCCTCCCAGCTTAGTGTCATCAGCAAACTTGCTGATAGTACACTCAATTCCCTCATCTAAATCATTGATGAATATATTAAATAATACTGGTCCCAGTACCGACCCTTGAGGCACTCCACTAGATACAGGCCTCCAACTAGACTCCGCCCCATAGACTACAACTCTCTGGCTTCTCTCCTTCAGCCAGTTCACAGTCCACCTCACTACCCGATCATCCAGACCACACTTCCTCAATTTAGCTGCGAGGATGCTGTGGGAGACTGTGTCAAACGCTTTGCTGAAGTCAAGGTAGACCACATCCACCGCTCTGCCATCATCCATCCACCATGTTATTTCCTCATAAAAGGCTATGAGATTGGTCAAGCATGACTTCCCCTTGGTGAAGCCATGTTGACTGCCCCTCATAACCCTCTTATCCTTGATATGCCTTAAGATGGCACCAAGGATAAGGTGTTCCATCACTTTCCCAGGAATGGAGGTGAGGCTGACTGGTCTATAGTTACCCGGGTCCTCCTTCTTGCCCTTTTTGAAGACAGGAGTGACATTTGCTTTCCTCCAGTCCTCAGGCACCTCTCCCGTTTCCCAAGACTTGGTAAAGATGATGGAGA
>NW_026902340.1:0-1478 GCF_033783945.1 Neopsephotus bourkii | reverse complement strand
GCATGGGCCTGCCCTATAATAGACACAAGTGGTTGAATTGTTGTTGGGAGTTTGGGTGACCTTTGCTTAAGTCTTCACCTTCCCATTTATTGCATAATCACTGATATGTCATACATCAAGTAAATTATTCACCAGCCAGCCCATCTGGGCCCCCTGTGATCTAGGGGATATTCCACCTGTGTCACTTAGGGTTATTAAGAAATGCGCTGATTTCAGCAGGAGATGCTGTTTTCTTAGTAACTGTTATCTGCAAGTCCCTGTCCTTCCTGAGGCTAGAGCTGACTAGTTGCATGCACCATGTCGTTTTGTTGCTTTCAAATTCACCCTTAGGATTCCTGTTATTCTCCTTTCAGTCACATAGCGACTTTGTGATCAAAAGCATTTGTTATCATTTTTTGCAAGCATTGCATAATACATGGTAAAAGCAAAATTGCTAAAAATATTATGACTACAATCAAAACAATTTTTTCTATTAGAGTAATAAGCTAGTTTTCTTAATTGTGTGAGAGCTTGAGCAGATGCTACGCCAGGAGCAAAAATGCTAGCTAAGATAACCTCAGGGGGGTCCCAAAGTGTAACAATATCACGACATTCTGAGGTCAATTGTGTAGTTGCTCTCTTACGACGCATACGGGTATGTTTGGCGTTAAGGACTGACAATATATCAGGTGCAAACATTGTTAGACGGCCTATATAACAGGGTCCTCCTACTGGACTTCTAGGAATTCCTTGCCATGCTCTGTCGCCACAGATAAAGAAATATCCATCAGGTAAATAGCCGGTATATGAAGTTACAACAGTTTTTACAGTAATTTTTTGGCAATAAGCAGTTTCATTATAAGGCCTATTTGAAGAGACATTAATTGGATGATCTTGAAAGTGATAAGGGTCAAATTTAAAGCATTCATATGCAGGTGCAGAACCTAATAAGTGAAATTCTTGAATTTCAGAAACATTTTTAGCACGGGTAAGTTTAAAGGTAATATTAGCTGGTACTCCTACTAGACAGGTTCTAAAGGGGTCAGATGCTTTGGCAAGAGAGAGACATAAACTGCTCTGGTTAACTTTTTCAGCCCAAGTGACCCACATGTTTTTTCGTTCCTCTACTCTGCTTAGGGTTTCCCATGTTTCTACAACGGGATTGGAAACGACGGCAAGTATGATCCCAATCATCAGGCTTAATTTGCCACATGGTTGGAATACCCACATCCTGACCACACTTTGCTTCTAAGATTGTGGTGTCTAAGGTAACTCGGAGGCGGTCGAGTAGCTGTCGCACCCGCCACTTCAAATACCACAAATCTATTTCTTCACTATTCTCAGTTATGGGATAGGCCAATGGAAAGTGGATCCCTGTTTCTTCAGTAAATGCTGTAATAGGATTATTATTATGTTGTAGGGTCCAATTGCAATTAAAACAACTATTAAATACCCTCAATTGGTATTGAGATATCCACACTTTTTTACAACACTTCCCA